>NC_056733.1:231668734-231873736 GCF_019279795.1 Protopterus annectens
TTCATATGACCTGGATGGGACATTTTTGGGACACACATCTGAGTTTACAGGCCAACACATACCCACGGTCATTACAAAGGATAGTACTTTAGTTTTATGTCTACATATAAGCTTTTATTGTTGTAGCGGTGTAGTTGCTTATTCTGTTTCATTTACTTGCTTATTCTGTTTCTTGTAACATTTAGGTATTTTATATATGGACATACGTGTTGTATGGGACTATTACATAACATATGGGACACAATTATGTCCTACTATCGCAGGACATTTCACATTTATTATGGTTTTGGTATGGACACACCTGCCTAGAGGGTGACTGTCCCTCACAATGTAGGACAGGTGGTAACCCAAACCACTGGACTAGGCTTGGCAATTGGCGGCGCGCTAACACGATGTGTTTCGCTTCCACTTGGTGTAACTAGCGACACTACAATGGAATACGGGCATGGGGTTTTAAAGATCATTTGTTCGAGGGACGGGGACTCAATATTCAGCTACGTGCCTTTGTGTTTACTTCTTATTGTGGTGTTCCCAATGATGTCTTGTATGCTTTGCATACATTTCAGTATCCATGGACACTGACAGAAGTGATTACTATTAGAGGCAGGCTGTACTAGTCAGCATTTTAGGTTGCGCATATGCAGCCATGTACACGTCTCCGTGCAGCGCTTGGACAAGCCCCCTGCACTCGTACACGTTTCCTATGCACATGGCCGTTACGGCAGTGAGCCTTCATTAATATGCATGTGGTGCTGCTGCGCCATCTCTACGCCGCACGGTCGGCGCA
Organism: Protopterus annectens; assembly: GCF_019279795.1. Taxonomy (NCBI): domain Eukaryota; kingdom Metazoa; phylum Chordata; order Ceratodontiformes; family Protopteridae; genus Protopterus; species Protopterus annectens. The sequence continues at coordinate 231,669,522 of NC_056733.1, forward strand.
AGGCTAATCTTTATGTCCTAAACCAGGACAATTAATTTCAGACTATTTTTTAAAGTTAGCTGGACTAAGATTAACCTCTTCCAGTAGTCCTCTGTTACAATACATTCATTTCAACAGTTACAACACAGTCTGACATACAGGTGTATTTCTTTTCTGTTCAGCGGGAATTGGTACATAACACATGCTGCTTTACAAATACATTTTTCAACAAAAGAATGTGTACAAATCAGCTTGATATACAAAACTCCAGCTAGCTATGCTGGCATATGTTACACATCCACTGCCTTACTTCTCCTTTCACTGCTGGTAATACCTCACATCATCACAACTTAATCTCATCATACCACTATAAATATGGGCATTGCTGAACCAATTCATGTACAGGTACACAATTTACAACCAAAGCCTTTATATTATAATCATTTATTTTATGTTCTAATGAGACTTGAAAAACTGAATTTACTTAATACAAAATGTCATCTGAAAATAATGTTACATTTTCTTGATAACATTACAAGTTAAAGTTTTTTTATTTTGAGTCCCTTATTTGCTATTTAGAGCCATTGGCAAATAAAGTAAGAGGAAAATGACACACCTGCTGTTTCTCTGTTGTAACAACTTGGTATTCTCCCATATTAATTCTCATCTCTAACCCTTTACAATACTGGAAACCTCCCACCCTATTCTATTATGGAACATAAATGCTACCACTGTCCTACTCAAAATCTTAGATAACTATTGAATGCCTTCTCTAAATTAAGGCCCACCAACAACAGCAGCATTTTCTTACACTCTGCTTCCCTCTGGTCCATCAATGTTCTATTAATGTTATCAAATGTTTGCCTCCCCTCCGTAAAACCACACTGATCCATATATATCAAGTTTGGCAACACCTTTACCATACTCTTAGCCAGTACTGACAAATAAATACTTTATAATCATGGTTTAAAATTGAAATGGGTCTACATGAAAGAAAGGATCCTTTCCCTCTTTGGATAATAAAACAACCACAGTTTTCTTCCAAGATACTTGGACACCCTCACCCATTAAAATATTGTTAAATCTTCTACACCTTTATCATGTTCTTTCCTTCCAACTTCCACAGAAATACTACCCGTTCCTGGAAACTTTCCCCAAGTAATTATTAAGCACCATTTGTATCTATTCTTATCTTCGCTATTACCTGTTGAGCCTCATCGGTTTCTAACCTTGCGGTAATTAAGTCTTCCGTAAATATTTTCATTTGTGCCTTTTCCTGGTTTCCACATGGCTCTGCTTTATATAAACTTTTAGAAAATCTTCAAAATATATTTACAAATTTCTACAGTCCCAATACTGTAACTCTCAAATCATTTTCAATACCTATTCCTTAAATTCCTTTCACTCCAACAGATAAGTGGGGAGGCACCAGTGCCTCACTTGTATTTCATTTCCCTGCAATTTTTATCTTTCAATAAAATATATATGTTCCTGTGAAATATACTTCAACCCAGTCTAGTCAAGTTACTTTACTTTGGGGAATAACATGTACATTCTGTCTGGGTTCCTACTTCTGAATTCACATCTTCCAGACCAAACATTCGTATGCCTTCCCTCAGAAATATCCACTCTCCTTTTTGCTACATTTTCCATTCCACAAAAATAATATTCTCTGCTGAAAACTTAAAGCTTCATAACAGCGAATTCAAGTGGAAAATAAAAACATTTCAGTGTAAACTTTACCAGCCAAAAAAATGCTTACTTCCATATCTACCATTGTCTTAACTCTTATTGCAATATGGGCAAGTGCCAGCGTAGCCAGATGGAGTTTTGTAAAGAACGGTATATCCTTTGAATATCAAACTGATTTATACAAGATACGTGTGTCACAAATGTATTAGAACTTCATGTCATTTGTATATCAGACTGATTTTGTAGAAATGCTTGTGTTGAAATGTATCATGTAATGAAGAGAAATGTGCACGTATTACTGAGGCTGATATTTGAATACAGGGTACCGGCACAGCAGAGATTGCCTTTAAGAAAAATAAGGGAAATGTAAATGAGCTGTTAAACCTTTAAAACGGCACTCCACGGTGCTGAATAGGACCAGAGTTGATTGGTCTGGGAAACGGCCTTGGTTCTTCAGCTCACTGAAAAGAAAGGAGATCCCAGGCACTGTCTTAAACATTTGGATGTGTACTGTGGGCATCTGTGCCAAATTCCTGTCTCAACTTCAAAGGGGAATACTGTGAAAACCTAGAGTCAGGTGACCAGATGAGGTCATTCTGCCCACCCTCTTGGAAACTGTATTTTAGACATTAAAAATAGAAATCTGAGTACTGAATATTCCATTAGGAAGCCTGACTAGAAAGACTGCTCACCCAAAGCATCTTGCCTTGTGGTAGTAAGTAACTTAACTGGGGAACAGTAAAATTCTCTTTGATTCGGTCAGGAAAATAGTGAAGCTTAGTTTAGAGAGTGTTTTTCTTTATTTGCAAGAGTCTGTCCATCAGTGTTAATTTCAATATTTTCTGCGATTTGAACTCTGTCGTTCACTGTAATATTTTCATGTTCTTTTATTTATTAAATACATTTAAAACTTCTATCGTGACTTGTCCCTATAGAAAATATCTAATCTTTGAAAGTACTTATATTTATTTGGTAACACTGTGTGATTCACTCCAGTAGGCCATCTTGGTCAACTATCATTTGTATTCATATTAATATTATGCAGTATAATTGGACCCCTTTGTTAAGGGCCTTAGAGTAAGTGATTGTGAATTCTCTGGTGGTAGTGATAACTACCTTACAGACTGAGCAAAGCTGGTATTGGGTAGTCTGTGCCAGCCTTTCGGGATGAGAGAGAGAAAAATAAATCTTAAAGTGCGTTTGTCAGCTACATGGGGGAGGGACATGAAGCACTGGGTTTACAGAGAGGGTGCTGGAGGACTTGGCAGTGGACCTAACCCTACAGCTGTACCAGTGGGGAGTCTTATTGGGGACCTGAGGGAGACAAATACAAAGACATCCAGACCCCAGGCTAAGTTTGTTCCCTGTGTGCTCTTAAGGGAAAGTCTACTTGAAGCAGAGAGGTCTGCATCTGGAAATACTGCGTGTGTCCATTTGTACTCCAAGTGCATGTCCCTCTCCAGTGTCTGTGGTGAGGATTCAGGCTCCTTGATTATTGGCCTAGCTTGGGGATGACAAATTGATGGCCATCGCATTTTGGTTGGCAGGTGTGGGACCATCACATGAGGTGGATATTTAACTCCTGCAGCCTGTAAGCAGTTGTCACTAAAGAAGGTGTTGCCACTCTCAGCAGCCACACAGTAGACATTCAGAGTTTTATATCACAAAAGTTTTATTTACTTTCTGTTAGCTAAGTTAGTCAGGGAAAAGCAGGCAAGATGTCAGCACAGAAGTATGGCAAGCTGACAAGAAACCAGATGGCTGAGATTTACCATGTCAAAGGAATGGAACATGCCAATCTGACTAAAGGTGAAATGATTGCTGCCTTAATTACAACTGCATCACAGCCCAGCAACCAGGAAGACAACTAGACTGGCATTGGGGATTTACAACTCTCAAAACAGGACAGTTCAACTTATCCTCAGAGGACTTAAAAATCCATCTGGCATTTGAGACTTGAACTGGAGTCCAAACGTTTGGAATTATAATCAGCAGAGAGACTGTAGTGTTTGTAGGTCGAAGTAGAATCAGCAGAGAGACTGCGACATTTGGAAGCTGAAGAAAATGAGAGGCAGAGGTAACATGAAAAGGAAACAGTGACTCTTTGCCAGGGTCATGGAGGTAATGGGGAAGGGAGCAACTGTACCCCAGAAGCAATAAAGATCAGTAAGCGTGTTCCTCAATACCAAGATGGTGATAATTTTGATAGTTTAATTCATATATTTGAAAGATTATGCAAACGGTATATCATCGACCGAAGGCTCTGAGTACAGTTTTTCACCCCCTTACTCCATGGAAAAGCTGTAACTGTTGCTTCCAAATTGTCTGATACTGATTGCTTAGGTTATGAAGAAGTTAAGCACTGTTTATTACAATGTTTTAAGTTAACTTTTTTTTGTAAGCTTCAGGTGTTTTGTACGCATAGACGCAATGCAGATGAAAGTGTGTGTGATTACACTGCGGAGTTGGGTGAATGGGTGGGTGTCAGATCACCACTTTTCAAGGGCAGCCAGACCTTTTGGTGATGAAAGCCCTTAGCACTTTGCCTGAGGACATGAGAATCTGGTTGGCAGACAGGAAATGCATCTCTGCAGATCAGTTGTGGAAAAAAAGGAGACCTATACCTAGCAAGCATAGCATCACTACACAGGAAAGGGATACCCAGTGCTGCACATAAATATAAGGGAACCCATGGTGGTCAGCCTAAACTATCCCAACATTGTCCACCAGTAACAGAGAAAGCCACTAGTTCAGGTACACGGCCAGGATCAGGGTTAAATGTTTTAAATGTAACCAGTGGGGCCAAGAAGCATACAGATGCCCACGGAGGCAAGATGGGGGGAGCCAGCAAGTGTGAATAACAGAATGTCAGTGGTAAGTTGTCCAGAGTCAACAGGGGTACCAAACTACCAGCAGAGTCTATATCCAATCTTAGTGGATGGAAAACAGGCCACTGGTAAGAGAGATGAAGCCTCTGACATAACCACTGTGAAGCCTGCAGTGGTTAAAAAGGAGCAGTACTTACTTGGGCAGTCCACTCCAGTCCCGAGCTTTAGCAGGAATCTCATTCCAAATGCCTTTGGCCAGGGTTCACCTTGACTGGGAGGGTGGAAAAGGAAGCAAGTAGGTAGGTATATTTGAGGATATTCCTGCAGATGTCTTACTAGGGTACGATTTTTATAATGCAGTACCTTGTGTGTGCATACAGTGACACGCACTCAGGCTTGAAGACTGGCATGTGAGTCTGGTAGCCTGGGGGAGACCCAGAAGGCACACATGAAGCCAGGACTGATGATATGGCTACTTCAGGGGGGGAACTACCCTATAGCAGAGATCCTGAAGGTGAGCCACAGCTGCTGGTGGGTACTTATGTTCCCTTGTAGAGAGAGAGTGGCTGCAAGGGCACAGGTGAGTAATGGTACCCAGGCTGATAGTGAGGCGCTGCTGTCAAAGGATACCAGACTCCCTGTGGAAGGGGAGCTGGGAAGAATTACAAAGAGCTGAGACAGGCTCAGGTCTCAGACTATACATTACCAGGCTTGAGGGAGGTAGGTAGGGAGGCATCTGACTCTCAAGAAAAAGTGGATTCTGTATACTGGAACAAGGGTTACTGTACAGAAAGTAGACCCCCTGATGGAGGACTAGAAGGTGAGGTAATACAGCAGTTGGTAGTGCCCCAAGCCTACCATCTGGCTCTTCTAACCACAGACCATGACACTTCCTTTGCAGGTCATACGGGCATAAAGCATACCAAGAGACATATCATGCAGAACCTTTACTGGCCTGGGATTTCCAGGGATGTAGCAAGGTGCTACTGAACCTGTGAGCACTGCCAAAAAGTAGGCAAGGTAGGAGACAAGGTCAAACCTCCCTTAATGCCTTTGCATGTGATAGAGAAGCCGTTTCAGAGGGTAGCTATGGATATTGTGGGGCCTCTGAAGATACCAAGTTCCACGGGAAGAAGTACATCCTAGTGATAGTAGAATACGATACTCACTACCCTGAGGCAGTGGGCTCTGTCTTCCACAGAGGCAGAGAAGGTGGCAAATGCTTTGCTAAAGATTTTCAGTAAGGTAGGATTCCCAAAAGAAATACTGACTGACAGAGGTGCCAATTTGATGTCAGACCTGCTTACCTTTGCCTGTTTGTGGGAGCACTGTAGGGTGAAGCACCTAAAGACAACCCCCTCTAACAGCCCATAGACTGTCTTGTGGAGAGGTTAATCTATGTGCTAAAAACCATGCTACAGGCATTTGCAGACCAATTTAACAGAAAGTTAGACAAATATTTGCCCCCATCTATTTGCTTACAGAGAGGAGCCCCAGTAATCCATGTTTTTTACCCTTTGAGTTGCTGTATGGGCACAGGGTGAGGGGGGCCTTTAGACATGATTCATGATGAGTGGGAGGGTGAGTGTGAATTCCATAAGGAGTCTGCTGTGGCATATGTCCTCAGGACAAGGTTTAGGGAGCTCATGGGCTTGGCCCATGAGAACCTGGCAGGAGCCCACAGCAGCAATAGGTCTGGTATGACAGGAATGCTCGAGCCAGAGAGTATGCTGTGGAGCAGCAGGTGATGGATGAATTCCTGTCTGACACAAACTGCAGGCAGCCTGGAAGGGACCCTTCAAGGTGGTAAGGAAGGTCAGTGATGTTAACTACATGGTAGAACTGCTAAACAGGAGGCAGGGGCACAAATTGTACCATGTTAGCATGATAGGCCCTTGTGCTGAGTATTTGCAGTGGATGGCAGGAGGAGTCTGAGGGGGATCTGGTAACCGATATCAGTGATGCTTGGACTGACACATCAGAGAAAAGGGGTAGCAATGTCCCTGTGGCTATCCCCTACCCAGGTTAGAGAAATCTGAGTAGTTTTACAGGAGTTTTGGGGACATGTTCACTGGAAAACCAGGGTGGACCCACCTGGTGCAACACCATGTGGATACAAGGCCCCAAAGACCTATAAAGCAGGTCCCTTACAATGTGCCTGAGTGAGAAGACTCAGAGGAGATACAGTAGATGTTGGAACTGGGTGTAGTCCAGCAGTCCCTGGGCATCCCCAGTGGTGCTGTTACCAAAGAAGGATGGCAGCACAAGGTTCTATGTCAACTACAGAAAGCGAAATAGTCACACAGAGTCAGATGATTACCCCATGCCTAGGGCAGATGAAGCCTTAGAGCAGCTGGGTGGGGCTAAGTATCTGACCACTACTTAGCCTCACCTCAGGATACGTACCCAAGGAGTGGCGCACGGCGACTGTGGTCCCACTTCATAAGGGCGGTGCCTCCACAGACCCTGGAAATTACCGCCCCATTAGCTTGACAAGCCTTATCTGCAAAGCCATGGAGAGGATCATAATGGAACTCATAAATAAAGACATAGGGAACTTGCAGACTTTGGATCCAACCCAGTTTGGCTTTGTCAAAGGCAGATCCTGCCTCTTAAACTTGGTTGACTTTTTCGAGACAGTCACCAAGGCCATTGATGAGGGAAAGGCAGTCCATACAGCCTACCTCGAACCTGGCAAAGGCCTTCGACACAATACCCCACTCAGGTATCATCGAAAAACTCATCAGCTTGAATGTAAACCCATACATCACAAGATGGGTTGCAAACTGGCTAAGTGACAGAACCCACAGGGTCAGAGTTGCTGGAGCCATGTCAGACTCAAAGCCTGTCACAAGTGGTGTCCCACAGGGCTCAGTCCTGGGTCCACTCTTGTTCGGCATCTACTTTTCTGAAGTACTAGCAAACACAGGAGGGTTATGGCTGACAAAGTTTGCAGATGACTGCAAACTGGGCGCCATAGTCTAAAACGCATCTGACACAGATATCCTCCAGAAGGGCCTCACAGAAACGGATAACTGGTGCCAGAGCCATGGCCTGAAGTTAAACGCCAAAAAATGCATAGTCATACCCTTCGGGAAAAACAAGGTTACCCCTAGCTACCATATAGGTGGCAATCCACTGAGCACAGAAAAAGTCATCAGGGATCTGGGGACCCAGGTTGACAGTAGCCTTTCGTTTGACACTCATGTTGCTAAAGTAGTTAGGAAAACCTTCTATATCGCCCACCTGATCATGAAGGGATTCACATCTAGATCAAGGGAGGTCATCGTCCCCCTGTACTCATCACTCATTAGACCTATGATTGAGTACAATGCCCGTTCGAATGCATCTGACCAGACACCTGCTGCAGCTTGAAAGGCCCCAAAAGTTCCTCACCAAAAGGATAAAAGGTCTCAAAATATGTCTTATGCTGCCCGACTGAAAGAACTCCAGCTCTATTCAGTCTCATACCGCTTGCTCAGAGGTGACCTGTGCCTGACATACAAGGCCATGTCAAACCCAGATTTGATGAATATGCTTCACGTCAAAAATCTAGATCCCTCAGAACCACAAGGGCGGAGACTTAAACCTTGACACGGTTATAAATAGAACGTGCTGGAGGGACAGATTCATCACCCAGAGACTCCCTATGCTGTGGAACAAAATCCCGGTACATGTGAGGCAGAGCACCTCTCTGGCCTTGTTCAAGAGGAATCTTGACCAATGGATGGGAGATTGCAGATATACCCCAGGGATTACTTCAGTGTCACTGCTTGACAGAGGCACAGCAAAATGATAGGCATAGTTTTTATTCAAACTAAAGGGGTGGCGAAAGCCACATAACTATGGGCTAGGCTTATAAATGCCCTTGGGCAGATAGCCTAGTATGAACCTATGAACCTATGATTTTACAAAGGGCTTCTGGCAGGTGCCTTGACTCCCACCGCTACAGAGAGGTCAGTCTTTGTGCCTTCTTTCGGCTTGTATGAGCTCATGAAGATGCCTTTTGGGATGAAAAATGCCCGAATTACTTTCCAGAGGCTGGTAAATCATATCCTAGCAGGAGTACGAGATTATGCCCCTGCTTACCTGGATGATATTGCTATCTACAGCCATTCTTGGCAAGAGCACCTTCAGCATGTCAGGGAGGTGCTGGGCAGACTGCAGACGGCAGGGCTGACCATTAACTCAGTATGTGTCAGGTGGGTATTGCAGAGGTCTCCTATCTGGGACAAAGTGGGGAGTGGTAAGATCAGGCAAGAAACCTGCCAAAGTGTAAGTCATTCAAGCGTGGCTTGCTCCTGTTACCAAAAAGCAGGTGAGAGCATTCTCAGGGACAGTGGAGTACTATAGAAAGTTTGTCCCCAATTTTAGTACCATAGCTGCTCCCCTCATAGACCTGAGAAGGAGAGAGAGTGGTCAGATAAGGTAATGTGGACCCCAGCATGTCAGCAGGCATTCCAGAAGCTTAAAACAGCTTTGGAAGGACCCTCTGTGTTAGCCAGTCCAGATTACATCAAAGAATTTGTTGTGCAGCTGGATGCTTCAAACCATGGTGTGGGGGCTGTACTTAACCAGGTTTCCTCAGAGGGAGAAGAGCACCCAGTGGTACATCTCAGACGTGAACTCTAAACCAGGGAGGAATGCTATGCAGGTGTAGAAAAGGAATTTCTAGCCATAGCATAAGCACTGCAGAAACTTCAGGATTATCTGTACGGAAGGAAATTCACTGTAGTTACAAACCACAATACCTTAACATGGCTACATAGAACCAGCCAGCAAAATGCAAAGTTATTGAGGTAGAGCTTAGGGTTGCAGGCATATGACATGACACTACAATACCACAGTGGGGACAACAATGTCAACGCAGATGAGCTTTCAAGACAGGGAATGGGGTAACATATTCCCATATTGGCTTATTTCTCTCAAGCCATGTTTCTCATGGGTCACTTGAAAAACTAGCTCGAGTCTTGGAGGGGGGGGTGTGTGATGATATGGGCATGTGCCAGCATAGCCAACTGGAGTTTTGTAAAGAATGACATGTCCTTTGAATATCAAATTGATTTATACAAGATGTCTGTGTCAAAATGTATTAGAACTGTATGTCATTTCTACATCAAACTGATTTTGTACAGATGCTTGGTCTGAAATTGTATATGTCGACTCCACTTTGGGCCCAGTGATCAAAGAGCTTGAATCCTCACCACTGTTCCTGGAGAGAGATGTGCACTTGGAATACAAATGGATACACACAGTATTTCCACATGCAGACTTCTCTAGATCAAGTACACTTTCCATTAAGAGCACACAGGGAACACTCGGCCTGGGGTCTGGATGTCTCTATCTCCCTCCAGGTCCCGAGTAAGACTCCGCACTGTTACAACTGCAGGGTTAAGTCTTCAGTCAAGTGCCAAAGCCAAGTCCTCCTTCACCCTCCCTGTAAACCCAGTGCTTCCGTGTCCTTCCCCCAAGTAGCTGACACACACTAAGATTTAAATTTACACACACACACACACACACACACACACACACACACACACACACACATGCGAAAGGCTGGCACAGATTACCCACTCTACCAGCTTTGCCCAGGCTATAAAGTAGTTATCACTTCCACCAGACACTTCACAATCGGATTACTCTAAGGCCCTTAACACAGGGTATCCAATTATACTGTGCAGTATTAATACTAATGTAAATTATAGTAGTTGACCAAGATGGCTAGGCCTTCTGGAGTTGCCCACACAGGGTCACCAAACAAATATAAGTACTCTCAAAAGTTCGATACTTTCTACAAAGACCAGTCACAGTAAAAGTATTAAACATGTTTAATAAATAATAAAAAAACATGAAAATATTAAAATAAGCCACAAAGTTCAAATCACAGAAAACACTGAAATTACCACTGATGGACAGACTCATGCAATTAAAGAAAAACGCTCTCTGAACTAAGCTTCACTATATTCCTGACTGAATCTTAGAGAATTTTACTGTTCCCTAGTTAAGTTACTTACTACCAAAAGGCAAAATACTGAGGGTGAGCAGTCTTTCTAGTCAAGCTTCTAAACAGAAATCCCAGTACTCTTAAATTTCTCTTTTTAATATCTAAAATATTATTTCCATGAAGGCTGGTAGAATGGTCTAATCTGGTCACCTGACTCTAGGTTCTCACAGTATTTCCCTTTAAATACTAGACAGGAATTTAGCACATATGGCTACAGTACATATCCAAATGTTTATGGCAGTGCCTGGGGCCTCCTCTCTCTTCAATGAGCGAATGAACACAGGCTCTTTCCCAGACCTATCATCTTTAGTCTTATTCAGCACTGTGGAGTGCTGTTTTAATGGTTTAATAGCTCATTTACATTTCCCTTATTTTTCCTTAAAGGTAACTTCTGCTGTACCAGTACCCTCCTATTAAAACATATAAATTTAATTCAGCTACAATAATACATGTGCATTTCTCTTCATTTCTGCAGGGTGCACTGTTGATATATTTCAACACAAGCAAAGCTCACAAATAAATTTTTAGCATAAGCATCTGTACAAAATCAATCTGACATATAAATAACATATAATACATTTGTGATGCAAGCATCTTGTATAAATCAGTTTGATATTCAAAGGACATATTCGTCACAAAACTCCAGCTGGCTATGCTGGCACTTGCCCATATCATCATGCCTATCACTACTGGAGTCCATCTAGTAATCAGTGTGTTACCCATCTGCCTTCAAGCCCTGATAATTCAATTAAATGTGCATCCTGAAATCCTTTGTGAAATTCACACACTCATTTCTAGCCATGAGTCTCCTGTAACATTGCTATTTATTTTAAACAATCAAATTTTATTTAGGTATACACAATTCAATACTATCTGCTTTTTGTTTATATACATAAAGCCATTTACATTCCAAGAAAACATGGACAGAGTAGCTATTATGACAAAAAGCTATTACTCCCATCTAATACATGACAGTTCTTTTGAATGTGCAAACTTTGTTTGCACAGATATCAATGTTAAGAAGCAACTACATAACAGATGAGTCTGCTAATCTCCAATTGACGCCATATCATATTTTTCAAAACTTTGTTTCACTGAAAACACTAAAACAAAAAACTAGATAACTGCAGAACATCCATTCCAGATGTAAAAAAAACAGTTCCTACGCTTTTAGTAAACAATGTTTAGCCTTAAGAAAAATACTCTGACTACTTAAAGTGTATGCACTGTTGGTACTTTAATGCATTTAACACAAGAACCAAGCCTACTGGAGAGGCACCTGCTTATATAAATCTGGTAATCTCCAATTGATGCCACATTACATTTTTCAAAACTTTGTTTCATCGAAAACACTAAAACAATAAACTAGATATTTTCAGAACCCCACTTGATTTTACCTTGGGACAGGTACATAAAACCAAGTACATTTTCAACAACTATTTTACCCCTCCAGAAAGGAGCACTTGTTCCAAAATCATCAGATGCTCCAAAACACATTACCTATTCTAAAATCTGCATGACCTTAAAAGCACATATTGTAGCCTATGTTTCCCTTATACTAACTGTTAAATGTGTATTGATCTACATTCCTTCCAGATGTAAACAGCTCCTATGCTTTTAGTAAACAATGTTTGGCCTTAAGAAAAAAATACTCTTGACTACTTTAAAAAAATAAAATAAAATAATCTGTGCACTGTTGTTAAATGCATTAAAATACCAAGCCTACTGGAGAGGCACCTGCTTATATAAATTACTTCCCACAATTTCAAACTTAAATTTTCACTAACTGTTTGCAAATATACCCTTAAATATTATGCACCTTGTACAATGGACTCTGTAGACAGTGTCCAGATCTTTCAAGGTAAATTGCTTACACCTACAGAAATCTTGTGTCTGAGACGGTAATGGAAAAAATAGCTACTGAGTCTGCATATGCATTAAATTTTGCCCAGAATACACCGCTCAGCCCTCTCAGGATTGTTGCTATCTGTAGATTTACTGTCTCCCAATGAAAGCCTTTGCTAATGAAAAAACAGCTAATGACTTTGCAAAAATAAGTATGTACTATTTTCCTTGCCTTTAATCATTTTATATAGTTTTCAAGCCCATTTGCTTAAAAAATTGTCTACAGCTTAAACCAAAGACTTACTCTAGCTAGTCACCACTGTAAATCAGATTAAATTAACTTAATTTTTTATACATATAATGCAGTGATGGGAGTAATGCATTACTGTAACATATTACATTCTTAGTAACTAGTAATATTAGGCGTGACTATTACAGCATTACTGTATTGCAAAGTAATGTATTACATTCTTAGTAACTAGTAAAGCAAATGGTTATTACTTTTGCTTGAATCAAGTGACGAGTTAGGTATTTACTGAATATCTGCTAACACTCTTGGTTGTATTTTGCACAAAAACATAACACTAACATGGGCTGCACCTAGAAAATTCTTTCCCCAGAGCAGATCTGATTATCTTATAATCTTAGAAAGTTGTAACCATAATAGTATTTGTGTTAGTGTCCATTTTCTACAGAATATGAAATCAGAATCTCAGATATAATACATTTTGTGACTTCAGTCCTCAGTGATTTGACAGAAGCCAAACAAATAGTATGAAGAACAGACCAAAAATATGATGCAAAAATATGGACAGTTGAGAGGTATGACTGAAAATATGGATCTGTTTTATAGATCCATGCGATCTCTTCAGGTCTACCAGGATGTGGAACATATTAAGTGCTCTTAGTTCCCCATTTTTTTCTGCACCCATAATAATATTTTGAAAAATTCATGCAAGGTTTTTTTATTTTTTTTTTTTTAAACAAGAGTTTGTCAGCAACAGTGATCCACCTTATAGTAATGGCCCATTCACCTGATGAACCACATGGCCACTTGTACCCAAGCAGACTTAAGTCACCAACCACTGCGATTGTTTACTGCTCCCTCCTCCTCCTCCTCACACACCATGGTAACCATTTGGGGAAAGACAAAATCCACAGTTAGTTACATTCACCTGTAGAGCTTCCCCACTTTCTCCAAGTCCATTCCTTCTGTAGCATCCTACTTTACCACTTGCACATCACTAAATTCCCTAAATATCTCAGGCAAAACTCGACATACCTACAGCGGAGATGCTTTAACACAGTACCAGACAGACAATTGTTTAGGTAGGTAGTTAATACCTGGCAGTGGTCGGTTAATGATGGCAAGGCTTCGTAGTTTATTTTAAAGAATAAAAATGTAGGAGAAGGAGATCACCCAAATCTGTACAACAGGTCTGCATTTTTAATATCATACTTACCCTAAATTCTAAGTGACACTTTCCAACAAACAATTTTGTGTGTAAAATTGTATTTTAATATAAATCACCTATGAGCCACAGAGTTTATACCGTAGACACACTGTGGAATTACACATAGAAGTATACATCAATGGCCTATTTATACAGCATACCAGGTGATCATTTAAACACCAATGCTACACTCCTTCCCGACTAGCATGTTTAAACCCGCCTCCCCCCAACGACAACTCCTAACGAAAGGAACTTAATGGCTTTACTCAAAGCAGAGTTAAAGTTCCTTACATAATATAATGAAACAATACTCTAGAAACCACTGGACTTCCCTCTGGTATTTCAGCCCATCCTAGTCTTCCCCTTTTTGTTCCTCGGAGGTGACTACCATAATTGCTTATGACTTAATCCTATTTTTTAAAATATGAACACTTGGCAGCAATGGTTTTGATCTTAATTTCCCACAGATACACTGCATTAATGGCCAATTCACCTTATAGGACCACATTGTCACATATCATTACAAACCAATTCGCAGGCCAGGAAAAGGTCACATTTGCACACCACAGTAGTGATTTGAGACAGGATTTTATAATCCCCCCCCCCCTTTTTTTTTTTTAAGTCAATCTCAATTTTAGAGTTCCCTGCCATCTCAGAGTACATTCCCACTTACATGCTACTGTTTCGTCACATCTTTTTTTTTTTTTTGCGCTTGTTTTACACACAAAGCACAACCCCACATGCCCACAGCACAGACGCATACTTGCAGCACCACACCATTTAACATTATCCAAAGAATCTAAAACTTCCTTTGTTTCATAACTGATAATAGTATGGTTTCAAGGGCAACGTGTTGACTCACTTGGTGTTACCACTGTAGTTTATGTACATTTTTATGGATAGCCCCAGTGACAGTTTCTGCACTACATGAGCCGTTTTTGTGTGTATGGAATTTCTTTCTTTGGCTGCACGGACACACGTTAATTGGTTTTATCAGTGTTACTGTTAAATGATTATGCACTTTACATCTACTCTATGGTGACATGCAAGTGTTTATTTTTACGCTTTCATTCAGAAATGGAAAGTCGAAATTCATTTGAACAATCCATGTACACGGAATTCTTTGACCTACTTACAAACGACAGAAAAAACATTGATGTGAAATGTAAGCTATGTCCACCGACAAAGACAACATACAGAACTTCTGAAAACAGTACGTAAAATTTAGAAAAAGCAACTTGAGACATCAGATCCTAATGCAATTAGAAATAGTCTGAAAAGGAAGGCAGTTGATTCAGGTGCTGACAAGTTGAACAAGAAGCCACTGATATAGCCTTCTATTGCAGCAGACATTGGTTCTGGTCATGTCACACTGTCCAAGGTGGATAGTTTGATCACGGACTTTGTGGTGAAGGACATGTCGTGTTTCAGCATCGGTAAACAGCCATCCTTCATCAATCTTGTAACTGGCCTGTAACCGGGAAAGGTGGTCATGAGCAAGAAAGCTCTTGTTGAACGGGTGGAGAAACAGTTCAATGATATGAAAGAGAATCTGATGGAAACTTTAGCAAGTATTTCTACTGTCTGCACTATAGCTGACATTTGGACCCATCAGAATCACAGCTTTTTATTTCGACACCACCCACTAGATCAATTCTGACATACTTCAATGCAAGTCAGCTGCTTTGTCATGCTGCACAATACAGGGGAGACATACATATGAACTCATAGCATCAATTCTTGAGACCATTCACATCAAGTGCAAGACAGAGCAACGGGTATGTGCGACAAAATTATTGACAATGGCAGCAATTTTGTAAAGGGTTTCACTGTTTTCACAGAATGCAAGAAATCGCAGACTACAAGCACTCTGTCCCAAGATAAGGAGGATGGTGAGGTGATTTACAACAGCTCAACAGCTGTACTGAAACAGTCAGGGCAAAGGGAGAACACCTATTCACTCTCTCTCCATCTGAAATGTGCAGTACATGCACTAAATATAGTTGTTGTGCAAGACGCTAAATCGACTTGTGATGATGCACAGTATAAAAATATCACGCAAAGCACCATGGCCAAGTGATATGCTACTTAGAACAGGGTTAGTCGCAGCACCCAAGCCGCTAAGGTGGTGCGCAATAAGTGTAACCTGGTGTTGATTGTTCCCAATACGACATGATGGAATTCCACTTTCTATGCAATGGAGAGAATTCACCATATTGCAATTCAGGGTGAAGGCTTGCTGAAAGATATATGAACAGATTGGAGTGGCCATCTTCAGGCCTGCAGAAATTACCTTTGTTGCAGAGTTTGTGCAAGCAATGCAGATCTTGGCAATGGCCCTGGACATCCTGCAATTGGAGCTGAAAAGTTTCCCCACCATTATGTGCCTGAAAATCAAACTGCCCAAAGGCAGGCAGTCTGTGAAGCACACTGTGCCGTTAGTTGATGCTCTCATTAAAGTCACTGAGGCTCGACTAGATCACCATCTGGAGCATGAAGAGCTCATTCTGACTAGCATAGTGCATGTGCAGTTCCATTTGCAATGGATGGAGAAAGAAAAACTCAGAGACGCAAGTCTCTGCTCCTTGATGCCATGCAGAAATTGGATGAACCTGCACGTGGGTCATCTGAAGCTTCTGCACTAACTGCCTAAAAGCTTTTTCAGCTTCAGTCAGCACTACCCAGTGTCAGCATATCTTCTCATATGGACATATATCTGGCTGACCCTTTCAAAGAAATATCTTCTCTCAACAGTTACCCTATAATCAAGAAGATATTTCTGAACACTAATACAGCTCTGCGATCTAGTACACCCATTGAACGCCTACTCAGTCTTGGTGGACAAGTGCCGACTACAAGAAGAAATAGACTCAGCAACCAACACTCCTTCAAGCCAAAAGAAATGTGCAGTCATTGTGAGTGGTTATACAAGGTGATATTTTGGTTGACTTACTTGCAATAGTAGTCTTGTTGGACCTATATGACATTATGTAACATTTGTGTGTCCTCGGCATCAGTTTTAGCAGATTAGTCTAATGTACATTTTTGAAAAATTGATGGGTTGTTATGGGTCTTGTGTTGCTGGCTTTGTGTAGTTTGGTTTAAGTATTAAATTGCGACTAACTATAAAGACTAGTCTGTGGGACTTTGTAAACTGTAAAATGCTATTCGGCATTATTTTAACAGTGTACACAACTTTAATAATATACTCGTATTCATGTACATTAAGCATGTATTCTTCACACACGTTGGTATAATGGTCAAGGTGTTTACCTTATAGACACAAGGTACATGGTTGATTCTTACATGGAATAACTGACTAGGCTTAAAATGGCCCACAAGGGCAGTTAGCCTAGTACTAATCTATGAACCTATAATGTGCGAGTAAATCTTAATATGAGAACTGATGAACTATACTTATGTAAAAGTAACAGTAACGTGTCACCATTAGTTAGTAACGAGTAATAGTAATATGTTACTGTTACAGAAAAGTAATAAATAGCAATATATTAATTTCAGTGAAAATTAAGTAGCCATAGTAACTTATTACTTTTATTAGCAACAAGCACAACACTGACATAATGTTATCAACACACTTTTATATCTCCCATCTCAGCAGCCCAGGATCACAATATATTACTTTTAATTTGCTTCTATCCCAACCACTGCAAATAAAGCCTAGCTACCTTATCACAAAAAAAAAAAAATAGGTATTGTCTTGCTTCAATATCAGCATACACAAGCCACTGATAAAACTCCCCCCCACTTAACATTTAAAAATCCTTCCAATTACTCGCTACACAAACTATTTTACAATAATACATGCTAATTACATAGTGCATTTTGTTTTATAAAAAACGTTACTTTGAATTACTTTTTACCTCAGTGTTGTTCTAAAAGTTAATGACAAAGTGGGGCATATACTTTATAGTTCACCCACCAGTTTAACTTAGTAAAGAAATTCCAATCTTTCTCAGCCGCTTCTTACAAAACACATTTCACGTGTCTACTCCTATATTGCTGGTCTTCCTGATCCTCAACATTTCCCAACATCAGACTATGGGCCAATGCAGAGCTATGTGAATCAACTAGTGCACTCCAGTGCCCCCCCCCCTCACTCACTCAAGCATTTCTCTTTGGAACCAAGGAAAAGGTCATTATGGGCTCTCTTTATGGGGCTTTGCTGTTGCCACAAGAATGAGAAGCATAGTGTGTCCTTCTGCCTGCTGGCTGACCTTTTGTTGACTAAACATTTTAATTCCTCTTTAGCTCGTACTGATTTTGACCCTCCAAGAACAACTACTCTAAAGAAAGCTGGATACAACAGCTTAAAACTCCAGTTCAGGTAACAGTATTACACATAAGAAAACAGCCATCAAGAACTAGGTTTTGGGGGCTACTGAGAAACCTGGATAATAAGGCGTAAAGGTTAGCTTTTCAGTTGCAAAATTAAAGTCACATGGGGAAAGGCTTAGTTTCTACATTTCAAATAAAACACACACCTCTGTAACTGCTTAACTTCAGAGCTGGAGGACAAACATGGGCTCAGAGGGAAAAGAGCAGCAATGGCTAAATGGTGTGCACCTAAAGTAGGCATGGGTACAGGTCCCATGAGAAGAGCTCTTCTAGATACTGAAAAATCTCAGGCTCTTTCAGTTTCTGTGTGGGATTAATTCCACCATAACAGACATCTGGAAAATCTCTTCCACTCAAGCAAAGCTTCCTAGGGTTAGACTTCCTAGCTTCATGTAAGATATGCAGCAGCGTCTCCTGAGAAAAAGTCCTTGAACAGAATCAAGCTGAGAGACTTAAAGCTACCCAGCCTAAGCCTATTCATACTGGGGTGCACCACAGCCCTTCTTTACTTCATTAGGAAAGTATATGTCTGTAGAAGCAACACAGATCCCTGTTCTGCCAGCTAAAACAGCTGGGACAATAACACTCTTAGCTAATGGCCGTCACAGAAGGACTTTGGAGCCATCCACTCTCATCTTCTGCAACACTTGAGATCAGACTGATGGGGAAGCATACATAAGTCTTGCTTTACATGGAAACCCAGAATAAATGTTTTCCAGTTACCTGTTCCCGAATACAAAGAAGGCTATCAGTGGACTGCCCTACTTTTGGGCCAGTTTCAGAAAGACTGTGGAATTCAGCATCTATTTGTAGATATTGAGTCTAGTTCTTATTAATCTTATAGGTTCATAGGTAGGTACTAGGCTATTGACCCTGGGGCCTATATAAGCCTAGCCAAAAAGGTTCCCTGGCTTTCGCCACCCAAGAAAATTACTTTCCTGTGCCCCTGTCAAGCAGTGCCGCAGAAGTGATCCCTAGGGTGAATTTTCGATTTCCCATCCAGTTGCCAAGGTTTTTTTTTAAAGAGGGCCAATGAGGAGCTTTGCTTGACATGAATGGGTAGTTTGTTCCAGAGTAGGGGAAGTCTCTGGGACAGGAATCTATCCCTCCGGCATGTTCTATTTGTGCCACTGTGTTTTGAAATGGTGGCTTAGGTGATGTTGGGAGATACAGCTGTTGGGAATCTATTTCCCACACCATCACTGCCAGTCTGCACAGCTGAATAATGAGTGCTCCCTGACGTGAGTGTGTGTGTCTTTTTCCTGGCAGCAATACTAACCAAAAAGGTCTTAAGATCAGGATGAAACCATCATTGTTAACACTTGTAAAACATGTACTTTATTCTACATGTTCTTTGAAATGTTAGTGCCAAATGTGCGCCCCCCCCCATCCAAAGTTCGTCATATTCATTTTATGGATCAGTGTCCTCTCTGGGAGCAACACAAACTTGACCTGTTTATGTTTGATCTACTGTATGCACCAAAGGAACTCCTGAAGCAGAGGATCACTGTTCTGTTGACATAGGTTCTTGAAGTATTGAGTTTGTTTGCCCCCCCCCCCATGTACAATATGGCTAGGGAGGATTATTACAATAAAGTTATGTGGCCCAATACCCTGAGGAGGGCATGGACAGTCATGTGCGTCTTCTGTGCCAGATCTGCAAAGTATGCCTTCAAATGGGGGAAGGGTAGAGCTACCCTTGCCTGCATCTAAAGGAGTCCCCAAGAATATCTCTTACCACTGTGGGATCTACTTGGATTTTGACAAAATTCTGGGAGAAGTTCAGATTGGTCAGGCAACACAAAGTGCAATACAGACCGCTCTGTAATCCCTCCACTGAATATGCCAGGAGATGAGACAGTTATCCAGATAATAGGTTCATAGGTTCATACTAGGCTATCTGCCAGAGGGCATTTATAAGCCTAGCCCATAGTTTTGTGGCTTACGCCACCCCTTTAGTTTGGAGAAACTATGCCCATTATTTTGCTGTGCCTCTGTCGAGCAGTGACACTGAGGTAACCCCTGGGGTGTATCTGCGATCTCCCATCCATTGGTCAAGATTCCTCTTGAACAAGGCCAGCGAGGTGCTCTGCCTCACATAAACCGGGATTTTGTTCCACAGCATAGGGAGTCTTTGGGTGATGAATCTATCCCTCCAGCACGTCCTATTAATAACCATGTCGAGGTTTAAGTCTCCCGCCCTTGTGGCTCTGAGGGATCTAGATTTTTTGAGATGAAGCATGTTCATCAAATCTGGGTTTGACATGGCCTTGTATGTCAGGCATAGGTCACCTCTGAGCAAGCGGTAAGCAACTGAATATAACTGGAGTTCTTTCAGTCGGGCAGCATAAGACAGATTTTTGAGACCCTTTATCCTTTTGGTGAGGAACTTTTGTGGCCTCTCCAGCTGCTGCAAGTGTCAGGTCAGATACATTCCGAACGGGCATTGTACTCGATCATTGGTCTGATGAGTGATGAGTATAGGGAGACTATGACTTCTCTTGATCTAGATGTGAATCCCTTCATGATAAGGTGGGCAATGTAGAAGGTCTTCCTAACTAATTTAGCAATATGAGTGTCGAATGAAAGGCTACTGTCAACCTGGGTTCCCAGGTCCCTAATAACTTCTTCTGTGTTCAGGGGATTGCCACCTATATGGTAGCTAGGGGTAACCTTATTTTTCCCGAAGGGTATGACTATGCATTTCTTGGCATTTAACTTTAGGCCATGGCTCTGGCACCAGTTATCCGTTTCTGTGAGACCGTTCTGAAGGATATCTGTGTTGGATGTGTTTTCAACTACGGCGCCAAGTTTGCAGTCATCTGCAAACTTTGTCACCCATAACCCTCCTGTGTTTGCTTGTACTTCAGAAAAGTAGATGCCAAACAAGAGTGGGCCCAGGACTGAGCCCTGTGGGACACCACTTGTGACAGGCTTTGAGTCTGACATGGCGCCAGCAACTCTGACCCTGTGGGTTCTGTCACTCAGCCAGTTTGCAACCCATCTTGTAATGTATGGGTTTACATTTAAGTTGATGAGTTTTTCAATGATACCCGAGTGAGGTATTGTATCAAAAGCCTTCGCCAGGTCTAGGTAGGCTGTATGGACTGCCCTCGCCAATGGCCTTGGTGACTGTTTCGAAAAAGTCAACCAAGTTTAAAAGGCATGATCTGCCTTTGACAAAGCCAAACTGGGTTGGATCCAAAGTCTGCAAGTTCCCTATGTCTTTATTTATGAGATCCATTATGATCCTCTCCATGGCTTTGCAGATAAGGCTTGTCAAGCTAATGGGACAGTAATTTCCAGGGTCGGTGGAGGCACCGCCTTTGTGGAGTGGGACCACAGTCGCTGTGCGCCACTCCCTGGGTACGTATCCGGAGGTGAGACTAAGATTAAACAGCTGCCCTAACTGTGGGTTTAATTCCTCGTTGAGTTCATGGAGCACACAGCCGGGGACACCATCAGGTCCCATGGATGCTGTGTTCTTTGCCTTGGAGAGAGCAGTTCTCACCTGGGCGTTAGAGATGTTTTGGGGGCTACAATCATTTGGTATAGATATCTCTCCTTTAGGGGAGAAGTTTGCACTGAACCTGTCAGCCAGTATGTTGGCAATGTCTGTAGATCAGTAATCTTCACATCATTTTGAACTAATTCTGAGCATATCTGGGAGTTTCCTCCTAGGTTTCTGACATAGCTAAAGAATGCCTTATGGTTGTCTTTAGAGTCCTTAGCTATTTTTTCTCAAAATTAGCTTTGGATGATTTTATGAGAGCTCTTAGCTTTTTACTTATAGTGATCAGTGGTGTCTTACCTTTTAAGGATTTTGCTCTATCTTGTAGTAGCTTTCTCCTTTTGTTGTAGAGTTTGTTTATGGCTGGGGTCCACCAGACTGGACGCTTGCCTTTGGTACAAAGAGTCTTTGTTTTGCTTGGGATTGCCTGATCCATGCAGCCTGCAGGTGCTGGTAGAAGGCATTTGTAAGTGATTCAGCGGTTTGAGTAATGTTAACCGCCGCTCAGGGGCCTTAAAGGAGACCACACTAGTCTTTAGAAGTGTGAAGTCGGCTTTCGAGAAGTTCTTTACTGTGGTCTTTTTCATTTCGGTGGGGCGGGATGAGGACCTCCAGCGAGATTAGTTTTGATCAGATCTCACCAGTGAGGGGTATACTTCGGCGTTGAACATTGTGCTCCCATGTTCGTGATGATGAGATCAAGTATGTTTTCTCCTCTTGTGGGGATGGTGACTAGTTGTTCCATGGCATTTGAGTTTATGAATTCCAGGAACTTTTGGGCTAGAGTGTTTGGGCTTGAGTAGTGTTCCCAGTCTATATTAGGGTAGTTGAAGTCACCTAGTATGATGGTGTTTGGAGATACATTTATCCCCTCCAGTGTTTTCAGGAAGGCCATATGAGGTTCCTGAGTTTGCGAGGGTGGCCTGTAACATGCTAGAAATTGCAGAGCAATCTTGCCTATGGTTAATTGCACCTGGATGGTTTCCGATGCATCGTGCGATGCCACCAATCTTGAGGTGTGGGTGTCCTTGATGAATATGGATACCCCCCCTCCTTTCTTGGTATTGTCCGGGTTTTGGGGCCGGAACGCATGATATGAGGTAAAACCTGATAGTGCTGGGGTGCTCTCAGGAGCCTTGAACCAGGTTTCTGTCACAGCACAGACATCGATGTTCTCCATACTGAGAAGGGCCTCGAGTGCGTGCATCTTGAGGTTGAGACTTCTGGCATTGAGCAGCATTACCCTTAGTTTTTTTTCTTTGTTTTGTTCTAGGGTGGTAGGTTTGGAATTTGAGCCTTGCCTAAAAAAGGCACTATGGGGGTGGCAAGAGCCTTTGCCAAAATCTGGAATCCCAGGGGTGACAAGTGCAAGCCGTCCCTTGCGAAGCAGCGTGGCTTGTCCAGCATGTCATCCCAGGCAGACAGACATTGGATCCCCTTTGAATGACACCAGAGTTTAAGCCAATTGTTAAAGCTGATCATCTTATCTCTGTATTGTGGCATCATTCTTGGTGAAGGTAGGATACTGCTCAAGGTCAGGGTCATACTTGCTTGGGCTACATAATCAGAGAGCTCCTCTATGTCTCTTTTCATGTAGTCCAAGGAGGTACGTTTCAGGTCGTTAACACCAGCGTGGACAATGATTGAGTCGTACTTGTACCTGCTGTTGAGAGACCTGAGTGCATGCGTTATGTGGCGGATTCTAGCACCCGACAGGCAGCTTACTGTGACCTTCTCCTTACTCAGTCTGGTGAGCGGGACATCAGTGTGTCTGACTATGGAGTCACCAATGACTAGTGTGTCTGGCATTGTGTTTGGCCTTAAGGGCTGTGACTGCTTGACACTCTGACTGTGTGGTCTATGTGTTGCAGGTGTTGTGTTCTGAGGTGGTAGTTGTTTGGGTGTCTGCTTTGGTGGCCTCTGCTGTTTTGGTAGATTTTTGATCAGAGCCTCCGAGTATGTCTTTGTGTGTTTATGTGTATGATTTGAGGTTGTGATGGTATTATGTGAGACTGGGTCTATAGTGTGTGTGGTTACCTTCTCCTCCTGTCTGGTCATGCCAGTCCTATGTTGAGAGAGAGCTCAGCCTCCAGTTTGGCCGTATAGTTACATCTCTCGCATGTATTTGTGTTTTGTGGGAGGAGGAGAGGGTTGTCTGTGTACATGAGGCAATTGTAACATTGCCTCAATATTCCCAGGTTCACCAGCTGAGCAGAAGAGGACATTAGCAACTGATCCCTCGACATGCTAGAAGGAATAGACAGAAAAACTTAAGAAAAGAGTATAATATGTACCATTGTGCCCTCAAGTCTGCCAGCATGGTGGCCAGATATTCTGTGAATACTTATTGCCTATGGAATTTCCAAATGGAAAGAAAGTAAACTGGTAAAGATTATGTCCTTCCCTGAATCTGAGTTAGTCTGCAATAGATAGATGTGGGAAGAAATATCTTTCAGGTCCAATGTGACCAAATAGCCAACTGTATTTAGGAGAGGCAACAGTAATCAAGTCATACATATTTAAGCCTCAACAAACCCAAAAAAGGCATCCAAAGATAATCTCATTGATAGCAAGGAGAAGAGAATGCAGTCCTCTTCCTTGCTCCATGAAAGGCTCTCTCTCTCTCACTCCCTCTCCCTCTCGACTGTCCCCATAAGAGAAGCTGACCTAATGAAGGTACTGCCAGCTGGTAGTTTACAACTGCATTCTCTCATACCTACCTACTGGTAGTCAGACTGAATAAGCTCTTTTCAAAATGGAACAGGCTGCACACCTCCCTCTTCAAAAATAAGAAAAAGGGGAAGTGTGAGTGCGTGCGTGTGTGTGTGTGTGTGTGTGTGTGTGTGTGTGTGTGTGTGTGTGTGTAGAACAACTTCTCCAAGCTTTTTTGTCATAGGCTCTTTTTTTCTCCGACATGTTTTGTTCATTTTTTGCAAAATAGCCATTGTCTGACAAAGGCAAAGGAAACAACTTTTTAACTTACTCCACAACTTTGCCTTTTCTTTTGTTAAAGTTTCTTGCAAGGGAGTGACAAAAAAAAACTTTGTCCAAAGTGTAGTCAGTCAGTGCCTCTGTCTGTTGACAAGCTCTGCAACCTTACTAGCGTGCATCTTCTAATCAGATTAGCTGCTGATGTTCTGCAACACGCATCATCCTATTTCAAGGCTTACTTCCCCACTTAAGGGCAGCGTAGTGCATCTGCAATCTCAAACAATGCCCTCAAGCTGCATGAGGATCCTACCATGGTTTTTAATGACATCCATTTGCCAACTAATAGCCCTGAATACTGATGTGGAAAAGGTATAGATGTTGTTCTCTAAATGGTGCAAAACTCTTAATACTTCTGGAAACGGAAAAGAGCTTAGACTGCCAAGCAGCTTTGAGTGTTTGCACTGCAAGGTCAGCCAAAGAGGTCTTATAAGTATCTGCAGGTTTCTTGAACTCTAGGAAATCTGCCTGGCTCTTAAGGTGAAGGGAGCTGAAAGTCTACCCCCAAATCAAACACGGTCTACAGTGATGTTGGTTCTGCTCTCACACTGTACAGAAAAAGCCTGGTCACAGAAATGAGGATATTTTTCAAATCTACATTAAACATAACCTTCTGTTAGAAGCTCTACTGCAGTTCAGTACAACCCCTGGCCAGTAAAGGGAGGTGACAGATCCACCCTGTCCAAGACATTTACCTATACTAAGTCACCAATGTTTCAAAATGTTAGGGCTGACAAACACAGCTCTAATACCAACTGCTGGCATTTTCAAATTTAAATACTTTCTCATTAAAAGGCCAAAAGTAGGGAACAGAACACTCAGCAAGGTTCTAGAAGAGAACTAGAACCAAAGAAATTTGATACTAGGTCAGGTAAACAAATAACCACGGAAAAGCCTGGAATGCCTAAAAGCACTGGGGATTAGAGGGAAAACTTACTAAAAAAGGGCAGTCACACAGATAAGCCAAACAAAGTACATAGAAAAAAAAATGGTCCCCTGTTCAAACTGCAAGACCAATAACTCGTAGACCCAAACTGCAAAAAAATAAATTATGAAGAACAATCTCAAATTTTAGAGTAATTAAAGTTTTTTGCACCCCCCCAGCCCCCCCACTACCACCATTGCATTTGTACTTACTCGGAGACTGCTGAAAATTTGGAGCAAGGTTTACATACTGACCATCAGCCCAGGACATGGTATAGATCATAGTTTCTCATTTTTTGTTTCACAGCTCCAAGGATTACAAAAAGCACTTTTCGTAATTTTGGCAGAAAAACTAAACCTGCACGCACAGCCATAAAATAACTAGGTGGCCACCATTAACAAAGAAAAATTATACATGATGCACTTACTGTTCACCAGTTGGCTTGGCATATTTCCTCATGTAATATTCTCCAAGCTCCTCTTCTCTTTGGTTCCTGTAAGGACAAAATAATGTTATGATTACAAAAGGTATGCAACACGCTATACATAAAAATGGTGCTTCTAGTCTACAAAGAACAGCTGCCAGTAAGCAAGAAAACATTACGCGTTAGCTCAGACAGGACCACAGATAAAAACTGGTCTGTTAAATGATCCAAGCAAAGAATAATCACTACTCGGGGTGCATCTACCACTTGAATGTTTTCTATTATATGCAACTCCTTCCCAAACCACATTTTACCCAAACAAATTTAATTTTTAAAACAGGCCATGTATGAGTAACTGAGGTACCCAGCTACAGTGTTTCAACACTAAGATATAATTTCATAACTTCTTTTTCCAGTGTTTTAGGACAAAAGCCTTATTATTGCACTTGCATCTTAAAAATATGATCATAAACCTGGTCTCCCATTTACAAGTTTGAATTCTGAATGTATTATTAAGGTTTTTAAACAGCCTTACTTTGTGTGGCGTACTGTTTCACATTCTGGGAAATGACTGTACAATGAATTCAGATCTTAATGGGTCTTTACCTTATGTTGTTCTGTTCAAAGAAATTTTAAAATGTGACTATTTGTAGGTAAGTTCATTAGAAACCATCTTCAAGTTTAACATAGCCTTTTTTATTTAGTCATTGTATGTAGAAGTAGGCGAAAACTGCCACTCTACTATAGTGCCTGTAATGAAAGGAAAACCGGTTTAGTCTAACACACCTCTCCTTGTAACACAGTTCTTTTACAGATGGTAAATGCCTAGCAAATCACTGAACTTGTTCCATTTTATTAAGCTGACTGTTAGTACACATACATACACAATGGTTCCAGGAGTGGCCTGTTGTACGAGTTATACAGTGCAACCATACTCAGAGCAAATACTATAGTAATAACCCACGCCTGGGTGTGGGTAATGCGGGATTTACCCACGGTTGGCGTAGCCCGAGGGACCAAACAAAGACAACCGTGGGTAAATCCCGCATTACCCACACCCAGGCGTGGGTTATTGCTATTATACTATGACATTATTTAAGAAAAGAAATAATTACTTTTCTTAAATAATGGCATTGTATAATGCCTCTTTGCTGCCCTTCCACAGCTGTCTGGTATCCGCGGCAGTTCTGATGTACTGCGCATGCCTACGCAGTACATCAGAGCTGTGGCCAAAAGCAACGGAGAAAGCAAGATCTCCATTGCTTTTTACTGTTTCGCTATGTTAAATGGGTTTAACATAGCGAGACAGCTTTAAAATAAGCAACGGAGATCTCTGTTGCTTATTTTAAAGCTGTCTCGCTATGTTTAACCCATTTAACATAGCGAGACAGGTTTTAAAAGCAACGGAGAAAGCAATATCTCCGTTGCTTTTTACACACTGTGTCGCTATGTTAAAGGAGTTTAACATAGCAAGACAGATTTAAAGTAAGCAACGGAGATCTCCGTTGCTTTTTTTAAACCTGTGTCGCTATGTTAAACTCTTAACATAGCGAGACAGTGTTTTAAAAGAGACTTATACTAATGGAAAAAGTCCAGGCGACCAGACCTTTTTCCATTAGTATAAGTCGATTTACAACGTGCACGCTGGCCAATCAGCATGCACGTTTTGGAATACTAATGGGGGGTCATGGTATAATCTAAAATATAACCCATTTGCCTCAGGGACCTTAGTCCCTATAATGCCAAAATGTTTACCTAGAGATAATTTGTAATAAGAACCTCTAAATCTATATATTCAATTACTTCTGACATAACTACATCTTCTAGTATCAATGGGCAGTTAATCACATTCCTGCCAAAGTAAATAACCTAGCACTTACTACTGCTGAAGGATAGACCTTTTTCAGTGTCCCATACTGAAATGTCCCTCAGACAGCTATTGACTGCATGGTTGTCATTATCAGATACAACCAGAAAGCCTTCTTTGCAATTATCTGCAAACTTGCTCATTCCGCCTTTGTTGCTGGAAGAATAGGTGGTCATTACTATATTGAAAAGAAAAGGGTCCATCACAGACTCCCGAGGTACACGTTGGTTAGCTGAAATGCTATCTGAAATGATACTATGATACTATGTGGTGTTCTTACATCAAGCAAATTTTGAATCCAATTCAATATATATAATGGTCAACCCGTAATGCTTCTAAAGTTATGGTTTTTGGGTGGGGCAAGGTATCAGAAGCCCTTACAAGTTCCAAATACACTGCCCCAGCAGACAGGCCTACATCAAGAGCTAGACTAACTTGGTCATAAAATGACATCAAATTAATCAAGGCGGATTTGCCCAGAGTATATAGTTGGTAAATATCCAGATTGCTCCCCCTTTTTGAAACATTAACCTAGAATCTGTGTTAGACTTATTGGTCTACAGTTATGTGCCAACAGCCTGTTCCCCTTTATAATTATTGGGGTAATGACTGAGGTTTTCCACGATATAGAAACAAGAACATTTTCAATAACCCACAAAACACTTATGTGGGGGCTAAAGTACTTTTCAAAGATATTAAGACACAAAGAATGCTGTCAGACCCCATGGCCATTTCCTTACTTTGTCAAGTGAATTGAGCACTAATTCCTAAATTATTAATTGGGTTAATTGTCTGAGCACTAATTCCTAAATTATTAATTGGGTTAATTGTCTCTACTCTGTAATGGGCTATGATAGGCCTCTAAGTCTCTATTTACTGTGGTGTTCTAATAACTACCAAATAGATTACTAAACTCGTTTGCAATAAGTACAGGGTTGCCTGTTTGTGACCTACTCATCTTAATTATTTTATTTTTTTTTTTGGTAAAACCATTTATGCATTTATAAGACTTCTTTTCACTTTGGTCATTGCCTAGTCTTAAATAATGAAAAAAGTATTCTGAATTATCATTATCCTTGGCTTACAATCTCTTTGAATTCTGTGGTGGTAGAGTGTCATTATCATTTTCTTTATAATTCTTTGTTTGTAGTTAAAAAGAGATTCCACAAATAAGTATGCCACTAATGAATTACTAAAGCACAAGTATCTAGCACAGAAGTAAACACTATGTATACTTAAAGGCAACTCCCGCTAACACTGGTAATCTGTACTCCATGTCAAAAGTCGCAGGATATGCTTACCATTGTTAGTAAATAGAGATTTAGAAGATGATTGCACTTGTGCAACTGGAACAGCTGTTAACACATTAACTGGACTGATGAGATGAATAATATTAGGCAAAGTGCAAATAGAACACGTTTAGGAAAGGAATGTGAATTTTCACGAACGGTTACTCAAATCTCATTAAACATGATACTATTGATAACTTTGTAATTCAGGAAACAAGTATTCAGCAATCTGAGGATTCAAAGCATGTAAAAGAAAATTAGAAAACAAGTTAACAACATGTAAGGAAAAAAAAATAAATTTACTAATGTCTATAAAGCAAAAATGAATACATACTAAAAAGGACACCGCTTTGTTGAGTTAAGACACAGATTAGAGGGAATGACAGCACTGGTCTATCAGAAAACCTTTAATCTACAGAAGGCGGCATTACTTTTCCAAAATAAATGGTTAAAAAAAAAAAAAAAGACGCTAGTGAAAAGGAAATCAAAACTGAACTTGGAAGGACTGAAGAAAATTATTGTCAAGAAAAAGCAGGAGAAAGACAGACGATGACCGTATGGCTCAAGGTGGGGAAGAAAAAAGCCAGCTGGATGAGAATTATGTGCTTGCAAATGTAATAAGCAATGAAAACAGTGGGATTAATACGATTAATGGTGATGAACAGCATTCCTTTGGAACACTTGACAGAACAGATGTTACTGAATTAGAAGCTGGAAATTCTTTAGATCTGGTCAGAAGTGATATAATAGGAAACTTAATTATAACAGGAACTAGCACTTCTTTCCAGAGAAGATAATGGAACATCTAATGGCGTTATGCTCACCAGGAGCAAAAATGCAGGATGTGAGAAAGGCCTTAGAGTTCCTTAATGTAAGGACGTACACAGCGTTTTTTATTCATTACATTTTACCCGGACAGGGTGTCCCTCAGGACCAATCCTTCCTTTATGCCTAAGGTGGTATCCAGTGTGGCTCTTAACCAAACAATTCACTTGCCAACATTTTATCCAAATCCACAGAACAAGGGGGAGTGGATTCTGCTTTCATTGGACGTACACAGTCAACGAAGATTCTACTTAAACAGTACCAAATCTCTAAGAAAGTATGAGCAACTACTGGTGGCATTTGCTTCAGGATCAGAGGGGAAGGCTACATCAAAGCAGACTATTTCTAAGTGGATAAGCCACTGCATTCATTTCTGCTACTTGCACCATGGTAAACCTGTGCCCAAGGGAATCAGGTTACATTCCACCAGGGCTGCCTCTACCTCAGCAGCTTTTCTCAGAGGAGTTCCAACCAAAGACATTCTAGAAGCTGCTACTTGGAGCGGTGTTCACACCTTCACAAAGCATTATCATTTGACCCTCTTCTCCAAATCCAGGGCAGGCTTTGCCACTGCAGTTCTGCAGGGCCTCATAGCCGCTCCTAATGCTATTTAGTTCCATCCTCCCATCCATAGCTTTGGATTCTACCCAAATGTAATGACTGCAACAGTGAAACACGAAGAACATAGTAGAGTTGTGTACACTTACCATAAATGTAGATGTTCGAGTGTATTCACTGTTGCAGTCTGGGTTACCCACCAGCCATCCTCCTTTTTCTATAACTTCTCTTTCCTGCACTATATTCCAAAGCCTTTGTGGTGTATTTGCTTTTAGATGAAGATAAAGTTTATGTTGCTAAAAGTGCATTTACATATATTGCTGTTTATTTATTTATTTTATATATATATATATATATATATATATATATATATATATATATATATGTATGTATTTTTTTTTGCTCCCCATTTGGGGGCACCTGACATCTGGGGCAAGAAAAACTGAATAAAATGGCATCAGCTGCATGTTTTATATCCCTGACGACCTGACGTCATGGAAGAGGAGACAGCAACCGATGCAGGACCCAAGACTTGAATATTCATGCAGACTGAGGGCAACCTGCCAGCAGATTACCCAAATGTAATGACTGCAACAGTGAAACACGAAGAACATCCATTACATTTGTAATACTTGTAATACTTTGTAAACAACTTAATATCTCAGCAACCACACAAGATGCACCTACACTGTCAGCAGAACTTTATTCTTATAGCAGAGTGCTTTCATACGAGGCCAAGGAGTTTTGTCCGTCTTACTTGGTTATTGAGATATTTAGAAAAATGTGAAAATTATATCTATGTAAATTAATATCATAAAAACAGTTAGTATCTATTTACCTGCACTAGACAGAAGTCAAATATTGATGCAGCTGACTTTGCCATCATGTCAGCTTTAAGATGAAATCTTTTAAAACCTTGTACATAGCTTGATTTTGGAATTACTGAGGCAAATATTAACAAGCAACATTTGACACCTAGAGGTAAACTGCAGATGCACCTGAAGGCGTCATTCGGATGTAATCAGTTTAAGAATACACATGAGAAATGCAATCAATCAGTTATCCATTTGGCTATTGTAGTTTTTGAGACAGCCCTACCCAACTGGTACTTAGCAAAGGAAACAAATTGATCAGTCTTCCTAATTTTCTTCGTTCTATGAAGATAGAAACAAAGCTGTCTAGGCACATCTAAAGAATGATGCCTGTATTCTCCTTTATTCTCAAATTTAGGAAAGAAAACTGGAAAACTGTTGACTTGATTGTTATTTGCTTCTAATGCAACTCTGGGTAAGAAAGACAGATCTGTATGCAAGACAACGCTGCCCTTACAGAAGATCAAATAAGGTGATTTTGAAGAGAGTGCTTGGAGTCAAGAAACTTGCCTTGCTGACGTTATGGCTATGAGAAAAACTTGTTTTCCAAAAAAGAAACTTGAGATCCATTTTTGTGTAGGGTTCAAAGGGTGACTGCATTAGACTCTGTAAAACTAAAGAAAGACCCAAGGTAGTATACGATCCATAGCAGGTGGCCCAAGTAAAAAAAATACCCTTAAGAAAAGCCTTACACAGTCTACATAATTCCAAAGGGAAGGCATCAGCTCAGATGTGAAAATTCAAAATGGCAGCCAGTTGAACTTTAATAGTAGAAAAAACTTGCCTCACCTTGAAAAAGAAATGTTAGAAATTCTAAAGCGGCAGAGAAAGGATCCAGATCTCTCTGCTGGGCCCATAAGGAAAATCTCTTCCATTTACTTTTAAAAATCTTTCTTGTAGAGGGTTACTGAGACGAAAACAAAATTCTTCGAACAGCAGGGGAAAGCCTGGAAGTCTAGCTATCATTAGAATTTGAGAAACCAAGCGGTTAATTTGAGGCCCGGAATGTCTATATCAGTCAGGCCTGACAGGTGTGAGAGGATATCTGGACTGGGGTCCAGTGTCCATGCAGGACATATCAGATGAGACTGGAAGGGAGACCAAATTTGCAGAGGCCAAAAGGGGGCAATGAGGATTACTTTGCTCTTCAACCTGAAAGCTTTCTGAAGAAAATTAGGAGTAGGGGAAGATAAACAAAAACCGGAGGGCCAAATATGGACTAGAGCATCTCTTGGTGACTGTCCCTGAGGACAGATTAGGGCAAAGAACCTGATGCACTTGTTGAGAGCAGGGGTGAATAGGTCGCAGCATGGCTGACCCCCACTGATGGAAGACCATGTTTGCCACGGACTGACATAACTCTTGAGGCATTAGCATAGCCTGTCTGCTAGTATATTTGACTTTCTCGGAATGTGCATCGCTATAAGAAAGTGGTTAGATGAGGCCGCCCATTGCCAAACTCTCACTGCTTCCTGGCAAAGAGGGTTAGATCTGGTTCCTGTTTGTTGATATACCAAACCACTAACATGTTGTTCATTTGAAAAGTAATTGTCCCCAGAGGGAGAGTGTTATGGAAGGCCTGCTACACTAATAGTACCACTCTAATCTCCAAGACATTTATATGCAATCTGACTTTCATTGGGGTCCATGTGCCTTGAACAGTCGGTCCCAATTAATGCCCCACCCACCTAAACTGGTAGGCATCCTTGGTCAGTGTGGCAATGGGTGGAGAAAGGATAAAAGGATGACCCTGGCAAATCTTGTTACATTGAATCCACCACACTGATGAGTCACTGCATACCTTGGACAGTTTTATTGGAAACTAAGGCTTGGTGTAGAATGGACCATTGCAATTGTAAATTCCACTGAAGAATTCTCATGTGAAAATGAGCTGTTGGTATTAATGCGACTGCATCAGCCATCAAACTCAGAGCTCTTAAAATCAGTTTGGCTGGAGGAAGATTATTAGACAAAAATCTGATTGACATGTAATCTTAGAGAAAAAATAATTCTGCTCTGTGGTAAGAATGCTAATAGATTCACTGGGTCTAGGCAAGTCCCTATAAACTCCAAGCCTTGTACTGGTTGAAGTTTGGATTTTGCAAGACTTACGGTGATACTTAAAGAGAGCGAGTCAACTGAAGAATATAAACCCTGGCTGTTACCAATAAATGCTTGGTTGATGTGGTGAGAAGCCAGTTGTCTAAATAAAGAAACACCCTGAATCCATGCAGTCTTACATGAGCTGTAATCACTGCCATGCATTTGTTAAACACCCTGGGGGCTGTGGTAAGACCAAAAGGCAAGGCCCTGAACTGATGATGACCATCTCCCAGCCGGAAGCGAAGGAATCTTCATGATCATCTGTTCATTTTTATGTGACAGTATACATCCTTCAGATCTATAGAGCATATATAGCCACATTTCTGGAGCAATGGTAGAATGGACTGAACCAGGACCATCCGAGAGTTGGAGCTCTTTATGAATTTGTTTAGATAAAGATCCAAGATGGGTCTCGGATCCCGTTTTCTTTGGCACTAAAAAGAACCTCAAGTAAAAACTTTATCTTCACTGGTCTGGTATGACCTCCTGGATGACTTGTATAGCAGCTTTTGAATTTCCAGAGCTGCTTGCTTCCACTGACTGGGTGGAACACTGGGGAGATCTTTTCTTATTATTCATGGATTTTGTAAAAAGGAAATAAAATATCCTCTGGATATGATTCTTTGTACCCATGCATCTTTCCTGATGGCTGACCAGGCTTCCAGGTGCAAAGACAAACTCCCCCCATGACTGCCTCTAAAAGAAGAACAGTTTGGCAATCTTGCAGTAACGCTGGAAGAGTCTGTACGACAAACTCTCAAGACCTTTGATTTTGCAGGCGCCCCTCTGCCACATAGGCAGCATCTTACATAAT
The DNA here is from genome assembly GCF_019279795.1 of Protopterus annectens. Lineage (NCBI taxonomy): Eukaryota > Metazoa > Chordata > Ceratodontiformes > Protopteridae > Protopterus > Protopterus annectens. The sequence goes on from NC_056733.1 coordinate 231,703,856, forward strand.
TATTATTTTCCCCTCGGTCTCTGAGGGAAAAATCTCTGAATGAATCTTGAAAAGACACTTCAGATTTCCAAAACCACATTTTCTTACCACTGCACTGATTTCTGCAGAAGGATCTCTGCTGGGGAGAAAAATTAATTCCTATGGCAGATAAGGTCTTTCCACCCTGTTCACTACAGGAAAGTCTCTCTAATGGTAGGCCCAGGAAGGAGGATCCATCAAAAGGAGCATTGATGAATGATGCTTTAAAGGACTTCGCAAAGTTGCACAAGCGCATCCAGGCATGCTCCTGATGAGTATGCCTGTGCCCATGGCCCAAGAGGAACCTTCAGTCGTGTGAGAGATTAACCTCATCGATGCATCTGACATGTATTGTAGGGTGGCCAATTGTGAAAAATAAGCTTTCACTTCCTCCATCGTCATGAACACAGGGGTAGAGTTAGAGTTCCTTTATTAAGTCCTACTTATAATGAGTAAAATGTGCCAGGTAATTCAGCGATCGTATAGCAAAGGTTGCTGATGCATATACTCACTTTCCCCATCTGTCCAAAGTCCTAGACTCTCTGCAGGGGGATACATAGTTGAGCTCTGTTCAGCTAGCTCCTTTTTCGTGGCTGCCTCAACAACTGTGACATCTACAGGAATCCTCTTGGACCAATGTTGTCTGTCTAGTGGTGCACTCAGTATCTTGTCCAGGCATTTGGGGATGAGCTGTACAGAGTCTATCTCTTTCCATGCCCGGCTGGAGACGAGGCTGACAAGATAATCCACTGGGGGGGGGGGGACCCAAGGTGTACACAGACCAGACTTGAAAGCTTTCAGGAACACCAATTCATCCTGAGAAGGGTTCTGGGAAGACCATCCATCTGTTGCAGGATTTCTAAAATATCTCCAAATGAGATGTCTTATGGCAGAGATCTGGGGACTCTTCTCCATCACAACCAAAGTCCTCAGTCAATGATTTCTGATGGGAATCTAAGTACATCCTTTTAAACAGTTTCTTCCAAGGAACCTCTTCAGTGAGTTAATTTGGAGAGGTGTTGGAAGAAAGTAGAAACCCCTGTGCAGGGACAGTCTAGAAGCTCTTACGGGTTGGCTGTCCCTGTGGACTAAGATGATTAGACTTGGCAGTCAGATCCAGAGGTTCGGATGGAAAAATAATTAGAAGAAGTGATAGCTGAAGGATCCCCTTAATGGGAGAAAAACCCTTCCACTACCTTGAAGGCAAAAGGTCCAGTAGAAGTGGAAGTCTGTCTCCCTGGAGCCGAAGCTCTTGGATCAGCTAATGCACCACTACCTCCACGTTTTGTCTCCGTGGAAGAATCAGACCTGAGCTCTCCAACGCCAAGGCACAGACAGGAAGCAATGACTCCAAAACCCACTGAGTCAATGTTATCCCCCTGGAACTGTTGCCAACAATTTGGCTCCAAGACTCATTCTGTTCAAAACATTCAGAGTCAAATGAATCAGGGAAAAAACAGTCAAGGAAGATAACATTCTCACATCCGACCCCGCAAATCTTCTGATCCAATAGCTCTGAAACTATGGGTCGGATCGGAGAAGGAGTCACTAAAGTGCGTAAATGTTGCAGACTCACTGATCCAACGGGGGCAGAGACTGAAGGACCCCCGTCTAGATATGAGCTCTAAGGAGCATTCTCATCATCCTATCCACATCATACTCAGACTCTGGAAAGACCTGATGGACAAGGATACTGAAGGAGGACAAGAAGTTTTTTTTGGAATCTCCTGCAAAAAAAAGGGGACCTCAATCTTAGGGAAACTAGTGCTGGAGAGAAGCATGGAGACTTGCCTGGGCATACAATCTGATCCCAAGTCTAATCCAAAATCTATTTAACCATAGAGGTAAGCAAGTTACTGATAAGTTTGGAACAGAGCTCCCCCACCTTCTTTTTTTCCGATGGTGGTTCTGAACTCAGAGCAGATGGAGATCAGATAGGGGAGTGCTTCCTAGACTCCCTGGTCTCTAAACTGACTTCTCGAGGGGGTTTGAACCCCTGAAGTAGGAGGAAAGTACAGTTGTGTATACTTACCATAAATGTAGATGTTCGAGTGTATTCACTGTTGCAGTCATCACATTTGGGTTATCTGCTTGCAGGTAGCCCTCAGTCGGCCTGATTATCCAAGTCTTGGGTCCTGCGTCGGTTGCGGTCTCATCTTCCATGACATCAGGTAGTCAGGGGTATAAAGCATGCAGCCGACACCATTACATCAGTTTTTCTTGCCCCAGATGTCAGGTGCCGCCATAATGGGAAGCAATTATATACAAGGTTACACCTCCAACAAAAAAAGAAATATACCAAAAAGCTTTAAGCATAGTAAACCAGAATAGGTATAGTCAATAGAAGTCAGGGGGCTGGAGGGAGGGTAACCAGGACTGCAACAGTGAATGCATTCGAACATCTACATTTATGGTAAGTGTACACAACTGTACTATGTTCTTCGTGTTTCACTGTTGCAGTAATCACATTTGGGTAGATTCCCAAAGCTAAGGATGGGAAGAGGTAATTAGATAGCATTAGGACCAGCTATAAGGCCCTGCAAGACTGCAGTAGCAATGCCAGCTCTGGATTTAGAAAAAATTGCCAAGTGGTAATGCTTGGTGAAGGTATGTACAGAACTCCAGGTAGCAGCTTCTAGGATGTCCCTGGTAGGGACACCTCTGAGAAAGGCTGTAGAGGTAGGTGCAGCCTTGGTTGAATGTGGTCTTATCCTCTGTGGGGTAGGTTTTCCATGATGCTTATACCAGAAATTAATGCAATGGCCTATCCACTTAGAAATGGTTTGCTTTGAAATGGCCTTCCCCTCTGCCCCTGCAGCAAATGCAACCAGCAGTTGTTCAGATTTCCTGAGAGGCTTAGTCCTGTCCAAGTAAAATCTAAGTTGTCTGTGCACGGCCAAGGAGTGCAGTATTCATTTCTCTTTGTTCTGTGGATTAGAAAAGAAGGTTGGCAAATGAATGGACTGATTAAGGGCCACATTGAATACCACCTTGGGCATAAAGGAGGGATTGGTCCTGAGGGACACACTGTCCGCATGAAAGATGATGAAAGGCTCCACTGCCATGAGGACTTGTAAATCAGACACTCTTCTTGCTGAAGTGATGGCTAGAAGGAAGTCTGTTTTCCAAGAAAGGAATTTCAACTCTGCATTTGCAGCTGGCTCAAAGGGGGTAAATTGAGCTTTTCCAATACAAAGTTAAGGTCCCAGGCTTGAGTAGGGACTCTCCTGGGTGGTCTTAAGTTTTTGGCCCCTCCAAGGAATTGCTTCAGCAGTGGGTGAGAGAAGAGGGGTGGCTCTGTATTGTAATGTGCTGAAATGGCTGACACATGAATTTTGATGGAAGAAAAGGCCCTTGTGAAGCATCTCAGTTAAGTATTGAAGAATATGAGGTAAATTGGACACCGCTGTGCCCATCCCCTGAGTTTGGCTCCAGGAACAGAATCTTTTCCATTTTTCAGCATAGGATTTTATAGTATTAGATTTCCTTACCTCCAGAATGACATCCATCACTTGCTGAGGGATAGCAATGGAGAGATAAGGTAAATAGCCAGGCTGCAAGGTTCAGGGTTTGAAGGTGTTGAGAATAGAAAGCCTACGTTTTTGGAAAAAAATGACTGACAGAGGGAACACGATCACAAATCTTGCTCAAAGTCTAGATACTTGCTATGCAAGTCCTTGTACAGAATCTGCCTACCAAACTCGCACTTACCCCTCCATTAGCTGACATCTACAACTTTCATAAATATCTTAGGATAAAAAAGGAAAGTTCTGCAATGGGGCACTTATCTGGATAAATGATCAAAGCAAAGGTACCAATGACTAAACTGCTAACAGTCTGAAGGATGCGTGATTTGCATTTGGGCTTGCATCAAGACAGTCTGATGGATCCACGCTCATATTTCTGTCTATACACCCAATCATATATGAGCTAAGGTTATGAGTTGGATGTACAACTTTAGGAAGGTAAAGCTATGGTACCAGGCCAGGTGTCAGTGGTGACAACCCTTATCACAGGAATACTGCAACAGTGTTCAGTCAGGATATCAATATAGAAACCTTATAAGAAAATAAGCATGAGTAAACTGGAAAGAATACAGCAGAAACGTACCAAGAGCATCCATGAATGCGAATAATTAAATTATTATAAAATACTAAAATATCCGTCGCATGCAGAAATTCAAGAGAAGACCTTATTCAGATATACAGGACATTTAGAGACAACTATCTCTGGGAATGTTTGAGGTTATCATAATGCAGTAAAGAATAATCAAACAACTATGTAGAAGAGTACATAGGTACACACACACACACACACACATATATATATATATATATATATATAGATACACACACACACATATACAAAAAAAAGCTGCTGAGACATTGTAAAACTACTATTGTTTATTAAATATACAAAAAATAAGTCCCTTCATTTGTTTAATACGGGGACTTTATCAGATAAAATAAAAACATATCATACCTTCATTATATAGCCCTGTCAATATAATTATCCACTAGAAATCACACAAGACCCTTACTACTACTGTGAAAGTTCTTCCCAATCTGATTTAAACACACACTATACATATCTATATCTCTATATATCTATATATCTATATATATATATATACACACACACACACACACACACACACACACACACACACACACACACACACACACACACACACACACACACACACACACCAAATATGGTCACCTATAAGATTTATCCTAAACTCAAATAAATCTGTAAAAATTCTGATGTTGAATGATGGCTTCAACATGCACCTATGTGAAAGTGGTCAAACACAATCAACCGTGATAATCAAGAGCTGCTAAATTACAGAAGTTGTATTGATACGGGAGTCTGCAAGCAGGACAATTTGTTTTTTTGAGGAATCAACAGCTGTAAGACAAGTGTTGAAAGGCATTAGAATCCTTAATGGCTTGCAAGCCGGTTGTTTTACATTTAGAACTGTTCGACAAAATGGATTTTTAATACACAAAACTCTTAAAGACAATAACAGGAAATTAAGTAATTTTAAGCATGACATCAGTATTATTGAAACAAAAGTACGCAAGATTTATTATTTGATATGCATTCCTTCCAAAATGAGCAAGTGCTCAACAATATTAACATTCAGTGTGATAATAATGTAAGGAAAAAGGAGAAAGAATTCCTTCAGTACAAAGAGGCCTATGGAAGTAAAAAGGCCTATCCTTCCCCTAATGGAAATGGTAAACCTCAGACTTCTGAGGTACCAGAAAGTGGAGGGACAGGAATATTTCATAAAAATTCCTCCCTTTCTCACCATAATGACAACAGTGCTGTTTCAGGGGGAAAACTATGGTAAACCATGGGGGAGGGTTAATGATGATATAAGTAACAATTTTTTTTAAGTGATTTATTGGATGTGGCTCCCCCTGTAAATTATAAGAATAAATAACTTCCTTTGCCAAGGAGGACCCCCCCTCTAGATTACACAATTTAAGAGGGGGGGGGTGAGGAAGAAACAGTAAAGGGGGAAATTATCATGGGGATTTTTTCCCACCACCGAAAGGGAATCGGAAAGGGAAAGCAAAAGGCTGGAAAACATCCAACAGGCTGAATTAAACTGGGTTATTACACTGCGGTGGTATGCTGCGGTAGCATTGTCGCCTTACAGTAAGATGTTGTCCTGCTCGATTCTCAGCTAGTGTCTTGTGTGGCGACATGCGTGAATGGGCGTACCTTCGTTGAAGGTTGGGCGTCAGGGCCGGCAAATCGACACGTAAAAATCTACTGCCAATCATTAGCGGACCGAAGTTCCGCTGTGGCAACCCCTAACTGGGAAAAGCCGAAAGATACAACATTACACATGATGTCATATTTGAGCAAAATGGTTTTAAGATTTATAATTACAGTGATAAGGTAATTACCCAAGAACATTTTAATATTTTTAGGAAGGGGCTGACTGGCTTGTATGTTTAATCCCCCTTTAGCACCACCTATTAAGGTATTTGAAAGCATGTGTGAAAAGGAGATTAGAAGTCTGGGAGGATGGGCAAGTATGATTTGAGAAATTTTATAATTTGACTTTTAAACAAGGAAAGTATTAGAAGATTTGGCTCACAACAGGGTTCTAGAACCCTGAAACCAATAAAGGGGGTGGTATGGTTTTGATGAAATGTACTGATTACGTAACTAGGTTGTACTAAACAATTAATCTGGTTTTGAACCAAGTTTGCATAATGAGGTTAATTTATCATATAATGAAAATTGACAGGATTTTATATGATGGATTACTTAATAATGAGATTTCTGAATAATGAGATTTCTGATCTAGAAATCTAGATTTTCTGATCTAGTGCCTAGAGATGAGTTGTGGTATTGTATGAGGAAGCCGGGAATGTCAAAGAAGTATGTAAGAGTGGTGCAGGATATGTACGAGGGTAGTGTGACAGCAGTGAGGTCTATGGTGGGAGTGACGGATGCATTTAAGGTGGAGGTGGGATTACATTAAGGATCAGCTCTGAGCCCTTTCTTATTTGCAATGGTGATAGGTTGACAGACAAGATCAGACAGGAGTCCCCGTGGACTATGATGTAGGCAGATGACATTATGATCTGTAGTGAGTAGGGAACAGGTGGAGACGACCCTGGAGAAGTGGAGACATGCTCGAGAGAAGAGGAATGAAGGTCAGCAGGACTAAGACAGAATATGTGTGTGTGTGAATGAGAGGGAGGATAGAGGAATGGTGAGGATGCAGGGAGCAGAGGTGGCAAAGGTGAATGTGTTTAAATACTTGGGATCAGCAGTTCAGAGTAATGAGGAGTGTGGAAGAGAGGTGAAGAAGAGAGTACAGGCAGGATGGAGTGGATGGAGAAGAGTGCCAGGAGTGATTTGTGACAGACGAGTACCAGTAAGAGTGAAAGGGAAGGTCTACAAGAGGGTAGTGAGACCAGCTATGTTATATGGGTTGGAGACAGTGGCATTGACAAAAAGGCAGGAGTCAGAGCTTGACGTGGCAGAGTTGAAGATGTTAATATTTGCACTGAGTGTGATGAGGGTGGACAGGATTAGGAATAAGTATATTAGAGGGTCAGCCCAGGTTGGAAGGATTGGAGACAAAGCCAAAGAGGCAAGATTACATTGGTTTGGACATGTACTGAGAAGGGATGCAGAGTATATTGGGAAAAAGATGCTAAGGATGAAGCTGCCAAGTAACAGGAAAAGAGGAAGGCCTAAGATAATGTTTATGGATGTGGCGAGAGAAGACATGCAGGTGGTTGGTGTGACAGAGCAAGATGCAGAGGACAGGAAGAAATGGAAACAGTTGATCCGCTGTGGCAACCCCTAACGGGAGCAGCCTAAAGAAGAAGACTATTAACTTTCTAGTCTATGTTAAGTAAGGATGTTGAAAAGGGGATATTTTCTTCCAATATATTTGGAAAGGAAAAGTACAGTTATGTACATTTACCATAAATGTAGATACTCGAGTGTATTCACTGTTGCAGTCATTACATTTGAGTAATCTGCTGGCAGGTTGCCCTCAGTCAGCCTGAATATCAACGTGTTGGGTCATGCATCGGATGCTGTCTCCTCTTCCTTGACATCAGGTCATCAGGGGTATAAAAACATGCAGCCAATGCCATTTTCTTGAGTTTTTCTTGCCCCAAATGTCAGGTGCCCCCCAAATGGGGAGTGTATATGTATATATACATATATATATATATATATATATATATATATATATATAATTGTAATGTAAACTACCTTCATCTAAAAGCAAATACACCACAAATGCTTTAGAATATAGTGAAGGAAAGAGAAGTTCTAGAAAACAGAAAACAGGGCGGACTGCAACAATGAATACACTCGAACATCTACATTTATGGTAAGTGTACACAACTGTACTATGTTCTTTGTATTTCACTGTTGTAGTTATTACATTTGGGTAGAATCCCAAAGCTATAGATGGGAGGCAGGAACTAAATAGCATTAGAAGCGGCTATAAGGCCCTGCAGAAAGTACAGTTGTGTACCCACTATAAATGTAGATGTTCGAGTGTATTCACTGTTGCAGTCATTACAATTGTGTTATCCTGCTGGTAGGCTACCCGCAGTCAGCCTAAATTTCCAAGTCTAGGTCCGGCGTCAGTTGCTGTCACCTCCTCCCTGATGTCAGTGCGTCAGGGGTATAAAAGATGCAGCCAACGTCATTTTCTTCTGTTTTTCTTGCACCAGATGTCAGGTGCCCCCAAAAGGGTAGGCTAAAAATATGTAAATAAAGCATGCATGCACCAAAAGTAAATTATTCCTTCACGTACAAGCAAATACACCACATAGGTTGTATAGAACAGAGTACAGATAAGTTCTAGCAAAGATAAGGGGGGTGGTGGGTGGGTAACCTGGACTGCAACAGTGAATACACTCGAACATCTACATTTATGGTAGGTACACAACTGTACTATGTTCATCGTGTTTCACTGTTGCAGTCATTACAATTGGGTTGAATCCCAAAGCTAAGGTTGGGAGGCTGGAGCTAAATAGGATTAGGAGTGGCTATGAGGCCCTGCAGAACAGCAGTGGCAAAGCCTGCCCTGGATTTCGAGTACAGTGGTAAGTGATAGTGCTTTGCAAAAGTGTGCACTGAACTCCAGGTTGCAGCATCTAAAATGTCTTTGGTTGGTACTCCTCTGAGGAAGGCTGCTGAAGTGGCTGCTGCTCTGGTTGAATGTGGCCTAATGGCCTTAGGCACTGATTTGCCATGTTGTGAATAGCAGAAACAAATGCAGTGGCCTATCCACTTTAAAACTGTCTGCTTTGAGATAGCCTTTCTTGTGATCCTGCAGCATATGCCACTAGTAATTGCTCAGTCTTTCTGAAAGCTTTGGTTCTGTCTAAGTAGAAGCGCAGCTGTCTGTGCATGTCCAAAGAATGGAGAAGTCTCTCACCCTTATTCTGTGGGTTTGGATAAAAGGTAGGCAAGTGAATAGTTTGGTTAAGGGTCACACTGGACACTACCTTAGGCATAAATGTTGGGTTTGTCCTCAGAGAAACCCTATCAGGATGGAAAATGATAAAAGGTTCCACAGCCATGAGTGCCTGTAGCTCTGAGACTCGTCTTGTAGAGGTTATTGCTAGGAGCAGAGCTGTTTTCCAAGATAAAAATTTTATATCAGCTGTAGCGGCTGGCTCAAAAGGAGGCAAGGTGAGTTTTTCCAAGACATAACTGAGGTCCCATGCAGGTACTGGTGGATCTCCTTGGAGGCCTTAAGTTTTTGGCTCCTCTGAGGTACTGCCTTAGTAAAGGATGAGAAAAAAATAGGTGGCTCTGTATTGTAATGAGCTGAAATGGCAGAGGCATGAATCTTAATTGATGAAAAGGATAGGCCTTTGGTCCAGCATCTCAGTTAAGTATTGCAAAATCTGAGGAATATTTGGTACAATCGTGTCAATTTCTTGTGCCTGGTTCCAAGCACAGAATCTCTTCCATTTTTCAGCATAAGATTTTCTGGTACTAAGCCTACTGGCCTCCAAAATAACATCCATCACTGTTTAGAAAGAGGGGCGTTTTGAATGACTACATTATCCACCATGCTGCCAGATTTAAGGTATTGAGTTGGCTGTGCAGGATCTGATTGTTTTGTTGGGACAGTAAGTGAGGAATTTGAGGTAAATGTCCAGGCTGGGCATTGAGACAGGTTCCTTAGGATTGGGTACCAGTGCTGGTGGGGCCAGTCTGGGGCAATCAGTATCATTTTTGGCTTCTATTGTCTGAACTTTAGGAGTACCTTGGGGAGGAGGGGCAGAGGAGGAAAGGCATATATTGTTAAGTTTTTCCAGCTGAAAGATAGAGCATCCACTTTTCATGCTTGCTTGTGATAAGTCCTTGTGCAGAATCTCTGTAGTTGGCAGTTGTGAGGGGAGGCAAACAGATCTATGCCCGGGCATCCCCATTTCCTTATTATCATGCTGAAGACTTGCAGATCCAATTTCCACTCGTGGGGATCCAAGAGGTTTCTGCTTAGTTCGTCTGCCAGAGTATTTATCTTTTCTGGCAGGAATTGTGCCTGCAGATGTACTTGGTAAGTCAATGCTGTGTCCCACAAAGTCATGGCTAGTCTGCAAAGGGGATAGGAATGAGTGCCTCCCTGCTTGTTTATGTACCACATGACTGTGGTATTGTCTGCTTATCAATCGTTGTCCTGGATGAAGTTGATCCTTGAAGGCTGTCAGGGCATTCTGAACACCTAGCATCTCTTTTTGATTGATATGTAGATGCATTTGACTTGCGGACCACGTGCCCTGAACACATCTTCCTGCCATGTGGGCTCCCCAGGCATAATCTTATGCATCTGTAGTTAATGTCTGCCTGGCTGTGGGTAAAGCGAATGGCTGTCCTTTGTTGTGGTGACATGGCCTTTGCCCACCATCGAAACTCCTGTTGCAGGCAGGGAATGAGGGTAATTATTGTTTCCAGGCTGTGGCAATGTTGAGTTCAAACACTTTTTAGATACCATTGAAGTTTCCTCATATGCAGTCTTGCATATGGAATTAGCAGAATGCAGGATGCCATGAAGACCAAAGCCTGCAGAATTTTTCTTGCAGATAACTGGGCCTTTGTTGCAAACAGTTTGAAATAAATAGTCAGTTGCTTTTGTTTGTCTGGCGTGAGATGAGCCATCTGGGCAGTTGTATTTAAGCTTGCACCCAGGAATATTATCTCTTGAGAGGGTACTGTTTTTGATTCTTTTTGTTTACTGTGTACCCTAGGCATGTTAGTAATATTTTTACAAAACACCAGATGCTATAGTAGAACGTCCTTGTTCTCTGCTTGAATAAGGGGCAGTCGTCCAAGTAAGAATACATTTGTATTCCTCTTTGCAGAATGCAACTACTGGAGCCAGGCATTTTGTGAAGACCCTGGGTGCAGTAGATAAGCCAAAGGGCAGTGCAGAGAATTGGTAATGCATTGAGCTAGCTATGAATCTGAGGTATCTTCCGCATGATTGTCTGATTGGGACATGTAAGTATGCCTTTTTTAGGTCTAAAGTCACAAGCCAAGCCTTCTTGCCCAGCATGGGCAGAAGCTGCTGCAAAGTCAACATCTTGAATTTTGGAATATCCAGATATGTGTTTAGAATAGACAGGTCCAGTACTGGTCTCCTGGCTTTGTCCTTTCTGGGCACCAAGAACAGTCGAGTAAAATCCTTGCCCCTGCTCTTGCTCTGGTACTTGCTGAATGGCCCTCATGTCCATGAGGGATGAAACTTGCTTTTGTGCCTCTGCCCATTGATTTTTTTGGTAGGTCTGGCAAACCGTGTGCCCTTGGCAAGGTATGAAAGTGAAACTTGTAGCCTTGTCACACTATGTTCAAGACCCATTTGTCCTGGGTTATGTGCCAATTTTGATGAAAAAGTGCTAGTTTTCCCCCTAAAGGTGCTGCCAGAAGATAAGTGCTTGGCGCAGGCAGGGGGGAGTCATTGGGACTGTTTCTTGTAAGGCTGTGCTTCGTCTTCTCTGCTTTTGGAGGTAGAAGCACCCCATTGTTTAGACCTGTATGTGCCTTGGGGCTGGGATCTGCCTCTAGAGCATCTGTATCTGCCCCTTTGTGGCCTGTCTGACACTGGAAAGGACCAATTCTTTGTAGGCCAGTGTCTGCTAAATCTTGGAGGCTGTACCTGTAAGAAATCCTTGACTGTTTGCATAGATTTTGTTTTGTCCTCCATTTTCTTCATCACCTCCTCTGCTTTAACACCAAACAAGGTATCATGATGTAATGGAGCATCTAATAATTTTGCTTTAACATGATCAGGCAGATTCTGTTCCTTTAACCAAGCATGCCCTCTGATGACAGAACCCGTAACAGCGGCCCTGCAGGAGGCCTCCAGAGAATCAAAACCACACTGCAAAGTATGCTTTCCAACTTGTTCAGCTGCATGCAATAAATCCTGCATTTCTTTGTTTTCTGCACATTCAGAATTTATCAACATTTTCTGTTTAAGCAGTGACATAATATATTGCTGATATTTAAGCATATGAAATTGACAATTTAAAGCCCTAATAGCAAAGGTAGCATAAGTGTAAATCTTTTTTCCCCTATCTGTCCAGAGCCCTAGAATCCCTGTCAGAGGGGGTAGGGTTTTTTGCAGTGGAAGCCTTGACCCCTTTGGGACCCTGAGAGATAGTTTCTGGGTCAGCAGCATAGTTTTTAAAGAGAAACTTATGTGAATCAGGAACCCTGCAGTATCTGTCTGGCTTAACAGCAGCTGGAGGCAAAGAGTCAGGAGTCGGACTGGACTCTGAAAAACCATCATCTACAATATATGTCTAACACAGGTGGAATAGCAAGTGGCCTGTGCTGAGGTAGTAAAAGGAAGTCTCGGAGCCTTTTCTTAGATTCTGAATAATCTTGACTCTCCCAGTGGAAATGCTCCCTCATGGTATGCAGAGTCCCCCTAAAGAATAATCCTCAGGAGGAGAGGCTGAAGGGATAGATTCTTCAGCATCAGAATCCTCATAGGGAGGAAGAGAGTATTCCTGATCAGAAGAGGAATCAGATGAAATGGAAACCTGATCTGAAGATTCATATTCTGTCTCTTGCCTAGGCCTCTTATCAGGAGGTGGATGGGAACCCCTGATCAAAGTAATTAGGTCTTGGGCCATTTTGAGCATCTGTTTTTTAGGCATGTGGGCCTGTCCATGGGTCTATTGTACTTATTTCTTTGTCTTTAAAGGTGCTTTAGTCTTTGCCTTTAAAGCGGACGTCATTTTTACATACAATTGCGTAGGCCTGAAAACACCCTCAGAAGCAGATGCCTGCTCAGCGGCTCCGGACCCATCTGAGGGAATAGTTTCCGAGGTTCCAATACCTTGAGTTTCCAGTGGCCTAGTCGGCTCCATGTGGGAGTCGGTAGCGGCCTGCGGCTCTAAAGTAGCAGGCATCAGGGGCTGTGAAAGTGCCTCACTGAAAACTGGCTTAGAAGAAGCCTCATAGTCAGTTTTGGACCTCGGATGCTTGTCCTTTTCTTTGCGTTTCTTGTGAATTGCGGTAGTTGGATGGCTATCCGACGACATTGTCTAATTAAATCTTCTGCCAAAATAGTGAAATGCAAAATCGTACCGACACTTAATAGTGCGTTGGTTAAATCTAGCACAGAACCGACAACTAGCAACGTTGTGGTCGGGGCCTAGGCAAGGAATACAGTAGGAATGAAAGTCCTTATGAGGTATTTGCTTCCAACAAGAAATACAATTAACTTTTTCTGACATCGGTCTGGAGCAAGAAAAAAAGTTTCCCCAACGGGGTACTTCACTTTTAATGAAGACTTCGGATCTCAAATTCGAACACGAAAATCTCAGGAGTCGGCCGACCGGCACTTCCGAACTGCTTTTGCTTCGGGCACCATGCGGCAAGAAAGACTGAAGAAAATGGCATCGGCTGCATCTTTTAGAACTGCTTTTGCTTCGGGCACCATGCGGCAAGAAAGACTGAAGAAAATGTTGTCAGCTGCATCTTGTATACCCCTGCCGCACTGATGTCAGGGAGGAGGCGACAGCAATCAACGCCGGACCTAGACTTTGGAATTCAGCCTGACTGCGGGTAGCCTGCCAGCAGGATAACCCAATTGTAATGACTGCAACAGTGAAACACGATGAACATCTGCAGTGGCAATGCCTGCCCTGGACTTAGAGAAGAGAGGCAAATGACAATGCTTTGTAAAAGTATTTTATTTTATTATTATTTACTTATTTAACATTTGCTGACCGGGCTAGTCTAGCTGGAAATATGTCCATTTATAGTACAGGACCAGGTAGAAAAGCTCCACAAAGAACAGACAAAATTCAAAATCAAATTACAGTTACAAATCATTAAATTTCAGTTATAGATGCATTAAAGTTTAGTTAAGATAAAATACAATAAAATACACCACGTCCCCTATTTTCAAGTTTGAGGGTTTTTTTTATTTCATAGAGGGAAAGTATCATGAAGGAAGAGGGAAATTCCTAATAGGGTCTAAGAAAGGAGTTGGAAAAGAGACAAGTTATACGAGAATAAAATCAGGGATAGGAGAGAGTAGTAAAGTGGAAGTTGTGCTTCAAGTAGAGCAAGAAGCAGGTGAGATGTCAGTTTACCCAGCTAAAGTCCAGCTTTCAGGTAGTGACCTTTAAAGTGTCAATAATATAAGGTGGAATAAGCTTAGGAAAAGTTACATGATGATGAAACAGGGAGAGAAAGTATTAGTCAGGGTTGCTACAGGGACAGAGCCAGTGGCAAGTAAGATAAAGTTTAAGTTTCTTTTTATAAAGTGAAGTAGAGGAAATACAAGTGAGGTCACCAGGAAGTAGGCTCCAGCTTTTTCCCACTGTATAAGAGAAAAGGGAATCTCCTGCTTTATTGTTGGATTTATGTGTAGATACTAATAGTTTATTAGATGAACGAAGGTTAGAAAGATTTTTATATGGACTGATGAGATTTGTAAGAACTGGTGTTTTATCTGGATAATAAAGGATTTTTTTGGGAAATAATTAGTTATGAAATAAAAACTGATTGTGCAGTTCAAGCCAACCGAGTTGTTTTAAATTTAGGCAGTGGTGTGTTCTAAATAGGGAGCCAGTAGCAAATCTGGCTATACTGTTATAGGAGATTGTCAACTTGGTGAGGATAGTTTTAGACAGATTAGTGTATATAGGTGAGGCATAGAAGAGCAATGGTAGTTCTGGCTGTAGAAGTGAGGAAGGGCTTGATTTTGTAGAGGGAGCCAAGTTTTTGGTTTACCCATTTTATTGTGGTATTGATACGAGTATCATAATTAAGGCTGTGGTCAATAGTAACCCCTAAAAGTTTGGTTGTTGTGTCAGGAGATATCACTGTGGCATTTTTGGATTTTACAGAGAAGTAAAGTGGGGTAGATTTTTGTGTCGGAGTACATAGCAGTAAGTTTAGTCTTTTTAGGGTTGGGGAGGAGACATAGCTGTAAAAACAACTATTCTACAAGCTCAAAGATATTTTGGATAAGGGTCTATAGTTCAGATGTATGAACAGATGAAAAGTATGAACAGAGCTCCAAGTAGCAGCTTCGAGAATGTCTTTGGTTGGCACCCCTCTGAGAAAAGCTGCTGAGGTAGATGCAGCCCTGGTGGAATGTGACCCGATTCCCTTGGGCACCGGTTTACCATGATGCAAATGGCAAAAACGAATGCAGTGGCTTATCTACTTTGAAATAGTCTGCTTTGAAATAGCCATCCCCTCTGATCCCGCAGCAAATGCCACCAGTAGCTGCTCAGACTTTCTTAGAGATTTGGTCCTGTTTAAGTAGAATCTTAGCTGTCTGTGTACGTCCAAGGAATGCAGAATTTGCTCCCTCTTGCGGATTTGGGCAAAAAGTTGGCAGGTGAATAATTTGGTTAAGAGCCACGCTGGATACCACCTTAGGCATAAAGGAAGGATTGGTTCGGAGGGACACCCTGTCCGGGTAAAATGTAACAAAAGGCTCCACAGCCATGAGGGCCTGTAGTTCTGAAACCCTTCGTGCTGAAGTGATTGCCAGAAGGAAAGCTGTTTTCCAAGATAAAAACTTTATATCCACAGTAGCTGCTGGTTCAAATGGAGGCAGGGTAAGCTTTTCCAACACAAAATTGAGGTCCCATGCAGGAGTTGGTGATCTTCTGGGGGGCCTTAGATTTTTGGCCCCTCTAAGATACTATTTTAGCAGAGGATGAGAAAAGATGGAAGGCGCTGTGTTGTAATGACCCGAGATGGCAGAGGCATGAATATTTATTGAAGAAAAAGATAGGCCTTGTCAAGCATCTCAGTCAAGTATTGTAAAATGTAAGGAATATTTGGCTTTGCTGTATCAGTCCCTTGTGCTTGCTTCCAAGCACAGAATCTCTTCCATTTATCAGCATAAGATTTTCTAGTACTAGGCTTCCAAAATGACATCCATCACAGATTTACTGAGAGGTGTTGTTTGAATCATTACATGATCAGCCATGCTGCCAGGTTCAGAGTTTAGAGCTGATTGTGCACAATTTGACTGCTCTGCTGAGACAGTAGATGAGGTATATGAGGCAAGTACCAAGGAGGGAGTTGAGACATATTCCTTAGAAATGGGTACCAGTGCTGGCGAGGCCAGTCCGGGGCAATTAGGATCATTTTTGTTTTTTCCTGTCTGACTTTTAGTAAGACCTTGGGAAGAAGAGGCAGAGGAGGAAAGGATTAGATGGATAGATTTTTCCAACTGAAGGACAGAGCATCCACTTTCCATGCTTGTCTGTGATAAGTCCTTGTGCAGAATTTGACCAGTTAATAACTCTGGTGAGAGGCAAATAGATCTATGTCCGGACTCCCCCATTTCTCTGTTATCATGCTGAAGACTTGTGGATCCAGTTTCCACTCGTGAAGGTCCATACGATTTCTGCTTGGGTCGTCTGCCAGAATATTTTGTTATACTGGCAAGAATTGAGCTTGAAGATGTACTTGGTAAGTCAAGGCTGTGTCCCACAATACCATGGCTAGTCTGCAAAGGGGGCAGGAATGTGTACCCACCTGCTTGTTTATGTACCACATAACCGTGGATTTGTCCGTCTTTATCAGTAGTTGTCCTGGATGACGTCCTTGAAGGTGGTCAGGGCATTCTGAACAGCTAACATTTCTGATTGACATGCAGATGCATTTGTTTTGGGCTCCATATGCCCTGAATGCATCTCCCTGCCAGTTGGGCCCCCCAAGCATAGTCTGATGCATCTGTGGTTAGGGTTTGGGTGGCAAGGAGTAGAGTGAAAGACTGTCCCGTGTTCTGGTGACATGTCTCTGCCCACCAAAGAAACTCCTGTTGTAGGCAGAGAATGAGAGGAATCATTGTTTCAAGACTGACAATGTTGACTTCATAAGCTTTTTAGATACCATTGTAGCTTCCTCATATGCAGTCTTGCATATGGAATTAGTAGAATGCAGGATGCCATGAACCCCAAAGCATGCAGAATTTGTCTTGCAGATAACTGGGTTTTTGTTGCCATCTGTTTGAAGTAAATAGTCAGCGTAAGGTAAGCCATTTGGGCAGTTGTATTCAAGCTTGCATCAGGGTACCAGTTGTGATTTCTTTTCGTTTATTGTGTATCCTAGGCATGTTAGAAGCCTTTTTACAAACCCCAGATGTTGAAGAAGAATGTCCTTGTTTTCTGCTTGAATGAGACAGTCGTCCAAGTAATCATATATTTGTAAGCTTCTTTGTCTGCAAAATGTAATTACTGGTGCCAGGCACTTTGCAAAGACCCTGGGGGCAATAGATAAGCCAAAGGGCAGTGCAGAGAATTGGTAATGCATAAAACCAGCCTTGAAGCGGAGGTATCTTCTGCACGATTCTCTTATTGGGATATGCAGGTATGCCTCTTAAGTCTAGAGTCACTAGCCAAGCGTTCTTGCCCAACATGGGCAGAAGCTGTTGCAAAGTCAGCATTTTGAATTTTGGGATATCCAAGAATGTGTTCAAAATCGATAAATCCAGTACTGGGTGCCAGGCATTGTGTTTTCTGGGTACCAAGAATAGTCTTGAGTAAAACCCTTCCCCTTTTTCCTGTTCTGGTACCGGCTGAATAGCCCCCATATCCATGAGGGACGTAACTTGTTTCTGTGCCTCTGCCCATTGATATTTTGGCATTTCTGCCCAACCATTTGGAATTGGCAAGGTATGGAAATAAAATCTGTATCCCTGGGATACTATGTTTAATACCCACTTGTCCTGGGTTATTAACTGCCAATTCTGAGCATGAAGTGCTAATTTTACCCCTAAGGGGGCTGCCAAAAGATAAGTGCTTGGTGATGGCAGAGGGAAGTCATTGAGACTGTTTACTGTAGGGTTGTGCTTTGCTTCCTCCAGATTTGGAGGTAGAGGCACCCCATGGCTTTAACCTTTAAGAACCCTGTGATTGGTATCTAGAGCCTTTTGAGTGCCTGGATTTGCCCAGTGAGGCTGTCAGACACAGAAAAGGACCAATATTTTGCAGGCCAGTGTCTACTGAATCTTGCTGGCTGCACTTGTAAGTCGTCTTTACAGTTTGCATAGACTTAGCTTTGTCTTCCATTTTCTTTAAAACCTCTTCTGCCTTATTACCAAACAGAGTACCATGCTGTAAAGGTGCATCCAACAGTTTAGCTTTAACATGCCCAGGAAGATTTTGCTCCTTGAGCTAGGCATGCCTTCTAATCACAGATCCAGTAACTGCGGCCCTGCAGGAGGCCTCCAAGGAATCAAAACTACATTGCAGAGTATTCTTTCCAACCTGTTCTGCTGCATGCAGTAATTCCTGTAATTCTTTATTCTCCACACATTCAGAAATCAACATCATTTTCTCTTTCAATAATCCCATAACATGCTGTTTATATTTAAGCATATGAAACTGGCAGTTTAAGAACCTAATTGCCAAGGTTGCAGATGTATAAACCTTCTTTCCCCATCTATCCAGCGCCCTGGAATCTCTATCAGAGGTGGTAGGATTCTTAGCTGTTGAGGCCTTTACACCTCTGGGACCCTATGAGATAGTTTCAGGGTCAGCAGCAGGATTTTTGAATAAAAAGTTGTGGGAGACATGAACCCTGTAATATCTGTCTGGCTTACTAGGAGACGGAGGTAGGGAATCTGGAGCCATGCTCGATTCCGAAAACACATCAACAATGTCTAATACAGGAGGTATGGCAAAAGGCCTATGCTGAGGAAGGAAGAGGAAATCCCTAAGCCTCTTTTTTGATTCTGAAAAATCCTGACTCTCCCAATGAAAATGTTCCCTCAAAGTATGCAAGGTTTCTCCAAAAGAATAATCTTCAGGAGGAGATGCAGATGGGATGGAATCTTCTGCATCTGAATCCTCATAGGGTGGAATAGAAAATTCATGATCAGAAGAGGAATCAGAAGAAATAAAAACCTGATCTGATGCCTAGGCCTCTTATCGGGGGGGTTGAGAACTCCTGATCAAGGTAATTAAGTCTTCAGCCATTTTAATCATCTGTTTTTTGGGCACAGAGGCCTGAGCACGTGGCTCATGCATCGGTTTTTTAGCCTTAGAAGTTGCTTTTGTCTTTGTTTTTGAAGCTGGCATCAGTTTTATATAGAAATGCACACCCTCAAAAGCTGGTGCCTGCTCAGCTGCTCCGGACCCATCCAAGGGAGAGACATCCGTGGGTACAATACTCTGAGAATCTCGCGGCATGTCAGACTCCACATGGGTCTTGGTAGAGGCCTGCGACTCGAAAGTAGCGGGTATCAGGGGCTGCGAAAGTGCCTCACTGAGTACCGGTGAACCGGAGACTGGCTTAGAAGCTTCATTGGTTTTGGACCTAGAAGGTCTGTCTCTGTCGTTTGCTCTGCGTTTTTTTTTTTTTTTTTTTTTTTTTTTAACTCCGGTAGTCGGATTGCTATCCGATGACATTTCAGGGTAGTTAAACCAGTTTTCAAAATATTTTGAAGCAAAGATATACCGATGCTTAATAGTGCATTGGTTAAATCTAGCACAAAACTGACAGCAAGGCACATTATCATCTGGGCCTAGGCAAGGAATACAGTACAAATGGAAATCCTTATTAAGTATTTGCTTCCGACAAGTAATGCAATTATTAACTTTTACTAACATCAATAAGGAGCAAGAAAAAGTTTCCCCAATGGGGTACTTCGCTTTAATAGAAGACTTCGGTTCTGAAACTCAAAAGCAAAAATTTCAGGAGTCTGCCGACCGGCATTTGCAAACTGCTTCTGCTTCGGGCACCGCGCAGCAAGATAAAGAAAATGGCGTCGGCTGCATGTTTTACATCCCTGACGACCTGACATCATGGAAAAGGAGACCGCATCCGATGCAGGACTCAAGACTTTGATATTCAGGCTGAGGGCAACCTGCCAGCAGATTACCCAAATGTAATGACTGCAACAGTGAAACACGAAGAACATCAGTGCAATAGTTATTTGTATTTTAGTAGTTACCATCCTTTATCACAAAAATGTAACCTAGTCAAGGGACAGTTTGTATGCCCATCAAGGATGGCTTCCAATGATTCTGACTATGGCGGAAGTCAATACATTGAGGAATATGTCTATTGACAGAGCAGACCCTGCAAGTTTGATGACGAAGGGACTGAACAAAAGACAAGGACATTTTAAACTTATTTTGAGTGAAGGGGGTTGGGTGATTGACAAGAAAAAGGAAAATAGGTCAGATTTGAATATGGCAATGGTTTGGGCCTATGGCATTGCTAATAAACAGTTACAAGAACTTAAGAATTGGATTAGTGTTTCTGGTAGTTTTGAATTGAAGAACAAACTTGGAATAAGACCAAAATTTGTATTTAAAAGGGAAAGAAACATGAAAAGCATTGCAGAAGGTAACAACAATAAAAGTAAAAATGATCGGGGCATAAAAAAGATGAGAATGCATGGTTTATGTGCACATTGTACAAAGGTTCCAGTATTACTGTAGCATCTTACTACAGGGTTTTGAGTGGGAACAGCAGTTTCAACTGAAAATCTGCTGGTGTAGTTTACTGAGCAGAGGGCATCACCTGTGGTGCATTTTATGTTGGTAAGACGGAGAGGGCACTAAAGCAGCATATATATGAGAACATATATGCTTTAAAGAAGATATAAAGAATGCCCTTTACTAACATGGCACAGAATGTAAAGAATTTTAAAAAGTTCTTGATTTTTGTGCTAGAAAAAGTTGGGTGTGACTGAGAAACATATCTGGAAAATAGGGAATTATTATGGTAAATTAAACTGAATGCCACCCAATACCCTGGAATTAATGACAAAACAGTATATCAGCATTAAAATCTGCAAATTTGTGCTATGTTTTAGGATTTTATCATCTTCATAATTTTTACAGATTTCTGTGTTTAGATTAAACATTATGTGTCTATATTTAATAGATGTGCTATTTAAATTGCTGAAAATGTTTTTAAAAAGTTACTTATTTTTTGTAATCATATTAGAAGAACTTTCATAATAGTAGGAAGGGTCTTATCTGATTTCGATTGGATAATTAGTTGAATGACAGGACTATATAAAGAAGTTATGTTGTTTTTTTTTTTTGTTTTTTTTTGTCTGATGAAGTTCAGTATTAAACAGACAAAAGCGCTTATTTTTTTATTTTTTAATAAAAAAAACAGTAGTACTACCACGGCTTGGCAGCATTTTTGTTTTGGATATTTTGTTGGTTACACTGTGGATTCTTCTTTTTTATATGTATGTATATATCCTTAAGTTTTTGCCAATTATTTTCACATTCTGGATACTCAGGACCTTTTTTTATAGTTTTAATAATATACCAGACCACCAAAATGGTAGTTTAAATCCAACAAGTTTTTGCGAAATGTCAAGTTTTACTAACAGTGTCTTATAGCAAGGTCTCACGTTTGGGAAAGCCCAAGACACGTTGAATTATAGTCAATCCAGTTAATACTGTTTATAGCTCCCCAAATTTTATTAATATAAATTTAATAATTTCAACAGCAACATAATTTAAGATGATGTTAAGCATGTTATTGCCTCTGGAAGGTTCTTTGTTCAGCTGGAGAAACTTCTGTGAGTAAAGATGCTCTAGACATTTTTGGTTTAAACTAGAAACTGAACTCCAGCTTTTCCACTCGATGTTTGGATAATTCAAGTCCCCTAGCAGTATGACATATGCTCTTGATGAATTTCTAAATGCATAGTTCTATTAACGGATGGTTTCCTACAAAGACATTACTCAAATTGCTCCAGATTTTTTGCAGCCCTCTATATCCACAACCAAGATTTCTAAGCCTTTATTATCTGAAATTAACCTGACTTGAAGTAACTCATGCAACAGTAACAGTAAACCCCACTCCATGTTTGCCCTCCCGTAGACGCACTCAATTTAACATAGCCAGGGAATATACGAAATAAAGCCCAAAGATTCAGTGACAGCAATATTGAAATTTGTATAAAGCACTATATGTTGAGCCATTAGCAGTTTCTTACAGCACCGTGTAAACAACACATATTAACACAATAAATCCAATGGCTATTTTGCTGAGCTCCGCCTCTTCAATAAACGCAGATAAACCAACCATGTCCTCCTTACAACTTCAGGGCTAGGGAGGTGTTTTTTCATAGCAGCAAGAGAAGAAATATAGCCTTAATTTAAAAACATTCAGAATCCTCTTCAAACTGTTGACAGCATGTTAAAGGACTGTTAAACATTCCCCTACATTATGGGGAAGATCATTACACCTACTTACTATAAAACTGTTCTCACAATCAAGTATTTCTGTAATGGTGCTAAATACACTGCTCTCAAGGGACAACAGTTCCGTCAAAAATTTCACATCTAAAAATTCAGTTTCAAGTGTTCACACTAGACTGTTGTTTGGTTAGATTCCTTTGTAGGCTAGCCACTGAAGGACCACTAATAGCTACTCTTTATTATCAGATATCATCACTTACTCCCTCCTTTCTATAAGGAATAGAGTGGCCTTACCTGGGGTGAATTTTTACTTTCCCAATTCACTCAGAGGGTCAAGGGAGCTACTTATATAAAGAGGACATCTGCTCCAGAGGACAGAAATTATTTGATAGGGTCAACTATCAAACCAGCATGTCCTGTTTATTTTGTGGTGGTGACCAAGTTCTCTTGATTGAGTAACTACAGTGCTATTTGTTTTGCAAATGTGTACAAGGTCACACATGAATGTGTCAAATGAGGCCTTGTAGGCAAAGCAGAGGTCACCATTTAAGATTCTGTAGAAAACTGAGAAAAGACCGAACAAATTATGGCAATCATAGTTCAGTTATACCACGCCCTTTATCTTCCCTGTGAGGAACTGTGGGGGTATTTCAAGTAAAGTTGTACGTCCGGACAGATGCATACCAAAAGGAGCATTATATATATATTATTTATGGATCTGATAACAGAGTAAGAGAGAGGGATATCAACTTTCATCCACCTAGGCTGCAATAAACAACCTACTGCACCTGATAAAACTACAACCCCCACTCCATCAACAACTAACAGCTGTGGGAATGTAGCCACCAAATTCAACACTTATTTTGCCAACAACCAAACTATGTCCAACCCTACCCCAGTCTGAACCACACCGAAACACACCCACACAAAATACAAAACATTTCAAGCTAACCCCAGTACCCACCAACTACATCAAAAAACTACTGGAAAAACTAAAACCACTTTAGCTGCTGATAATCTCCCTGGGATTTTCTGCAAATTGCCTCAGATGCTGTCTCCTACCCAACAACCATACTTATAAACAGATCACTAACTGAAGCCCATGTCCCCACTATATGGAAAATCTCTCACATTTTGCCTCTCCACACAGGCAATAGCTCCTGTGAACTTAGTATTGCCCCACTGCCATCCTCTCCCCAGTCTAAAACTCTGGAAATAGTACACTCCCACCTCATAGAATACCTCCTAACAATCTCCTATCCCATATGTAACATGGCTTTTGCCTTGCACATAGCACCACAACAACCCTACTATCCTTCACAAACATAGCCAATCAGTACAGAAACAACTCCCAAATTGTATCAGCCATTTTCCTAGACCTGTCAAAGGCCTTTGACATATAAAAAACAACGAAAAAGAAACAAACTAAGTAAAAAACGAAAAAAACCACGGAAACCTTGCTCCAGCTAGGAAAAGGCAGTGATAAAGCTGCTACACAAACCAAGAAGGAAAAGTTCTTAACGCTAGTTTATTTAATGACGTTTTCGCCTTGCATACAAGCTTGGCTTCTTCAGAGAACATTCAAAATAAATCAAAGTGCAGTTTTTATACAATTCAATAAAGGAAGTGATGTCAGTGAAGTGTGATTAAAAAAATTGATTCTTCATCCTGTCATGTCGGATGGTGTAAATTACTCAAGAAATTGTTTAAAAGCTGATCTTAAAGTGACAATTTATCATTTGAAAACAAATGTAATGCTTGAAAATAAAAATGTAAAATATATGTAATATATATACACAAAGTACATGAAGGTAGTCTCCGATTAAGATGTAAGTTTCCATTAAAACAAAACAAACTAATAAAAATATAATAATATAGAATATAATTTGGTATGTATAACCAAAATATATAAAGCCAAAAAATATATATATATATAAAAATGGGTGTTAAAAGTATAAACAAGAAATTTAATTAGTCAACTACTTTTAAAGACTATCTTAAAAACTATTGGTCATATTTACATAGATGTCAATGCCAATACAAAACCTACTAGAGTGGAGAATCAAAAAGGTTAAACTACATAATTTTTGTTTTTAATTATAATTTTTCATTTTCAGGTTGCTTAATAAATCCAAAAAATTAATTAATTAATTGGTCAGCTAATAAATTAATCAATTGATTAGTCAACGCAAGTAACTTCTTAGTTTTAAGACTGGTAGAATGTTGCAACTATCATTTAATCCAGGAGAATGGAAGGCGTCCGTTCTAAATTGCCACTCTAATTCCAAGATTTCTAATAATAGAGTAGTGGGTCCCCCCTCTAATAGATGGTTTTACTTGGTCAATTGCCATAAAAGAAAAACTATGCCCTAGATGATCTAATGTATGTTTAGCTAGGGCATTATTGTCATTATGACTATTTATTGCATAAATATGCTCATACATGCGATCGCGTAATCTGCGGTCCGTCTTTCCAATATAGTAAGACGGACAGCAATCGGAGAGGGCTATGTAAACCACCGATTTACTTTCACAGTTAAGAGGCTTAGTTATAGTATACTTCTTGCCCCTCACTGTGAATGTTTGACCGGATTTGGTTTTGTAACATCTGTTACAAAAACCACATGGGTACATACCCAGTTTTTTGTTGTAAAATTTGTTTGTGTGGTCTCTCTGTAACAATTCTTTTAAATTCGTGTTTCTTTTAAAAACAAATTTAGGGGAATATCCAAAGTTCTTAATTAGATGAGGGTTACTTAGAATAAAGTCCCAATTCTTCCGAATAAGTGCAACTATTCCACCAGAATCAAAGCTGAAAATAGTAACATAACTAAGGGTTGAATCAAAAGTAGGTCTTCTATCATCAGTTAAATGAACAGTAGTCAAGGAATCTTCATTAATGTTAGTTAATGAAACATTAATGTGTGAATTATTGTCCAGGTTTGTATTGGACAAAATAGGCTTAAAGTGGCCATTAAATCTTTTAACTTTCACCTCGCCTAATACTTCTTTGATGAGTTTTAATGGGTATTTTCTCTTCAAAAACATATCAGTTAACAAGTCACATTCATCGTAAAAGAATTCCAACGTACTGCACATTCTTGCCGCTCTTACAAACTGTCCTTTGACAACTGCTTTTTTCTGTCTGAATGGATGGTGACTAGAGAAATGCAAGAATGAATTACAGTACGTTGGTTTCCTATGGATCCTTGAAGTGAACACACGAGATTGTAAATCTTTTGATAATTTTGCATCCAAATAATCAATATTTGATGTTGAAAAATTGTGGGTGAATTTCAGAAACTCTGAGGTGTTATTGATGGCGTACATAAAAGTGTCAGCCATAGTACTGTTACCCTCAAATAAAATAAAGATATCATCTAGATATCTCGTGTAAAATCTAATAGGTGTTACTAACTCAATTGAAGGAAAGACGAAATGTTTTTCCCAATAACTCATATAAAAATTAGCTACTGATGCTCCACAAGGAGAGCCCATGGCTACTCCCTGTTTCTGTAAGAAGTATTTTTTATCAAACAAAAAATAATTAGAGGAAAGTACAATGTCTAATATTTCAGTAATGACGTCTATTTCATTTTTTGGGGCCCCTAATTCACCCAGTAGGAGGGCTATCCATTCAAGGCATTCCTGGTGGGGGATCGAGGTGTATAAATCAACCACATCAACAGTGAGGAAGTTAACTTCACTGTTGAAGGGTTGAGCTTCAATAGCCTCCAAAAAGGACCAGGAGTCTTTGCAGATCGCTGGAAGAAGTGCTGTGTATTTAGACAACAATTTGTCCACCAGCATGGCACAAGAATAAGTCATTGAGGACCTTCCATCTATTAAGGCCCTCATTGGTGGATTTTCCAAATTTTTATGTACCTTTGGTATGCCGAACATAACAGGTATTTTTGGCATTGTCATATCAATGAAATTGTAGGTGTCCAAGTCAATTTTACCTTCGAGAAATAAATCACGAAAGTACCCCCTCATCCTGTTATGTGCTCCTTGAATCTCATTAAGGGACGCTTCGGCATACGCGGATGACTCCAAGATGGAGTACATTTTTCTTGTGTAATCAAGTTCATCCAGTATTACTAAGCCCCCCCCCCCCCCTTATCGGGTTTCAAAAGTCTGACTCGTGTATTACAGAGATCATTAAGCATTTGGATTTGTGCTTTTGTGGTGTTGAATTTGTGGTGTGAATTCGTTTTCAACCTATCATTAAACAAATGTCTCAAATCAACTTCACAAGCCTGTTCAAAAAAATGCAACAAAGGATGTAATGGTGGGTTAAAGACGCTAGGAAGTTTCAATGAGTAAGGAGAAACTAAATTTCCACAATCATTATTAAAGTACAACTTTAAATTAAGTTTTCTAACAAAGCACTTTAAATTTATCAGTTCTTTTGAAACGTCCCCGAACTTACTAGGCACAAAAGTGTACCCATACGCTAATAATTCAATAAGCTCTTCAGGTAAATGGAGGTCCGTGAAATTATATATTTTGAAGTCACCGTCCTGATTCAAGATGATATTAGGGGCATGATGGGATGAAAAATTCACAAGGGAGTCAGTGTTTCCCCTTTATCTGTTACGCCAACATTAAAAGTTAGTTCCAGTTCTTTCTCCTGTTCGTGCGTTGTCGCGGATTGCGCTGACCTAAAAAATTGTTATTATTATTGTGAGAGTTGTTACTGTTATGATTGTTGACAGTAAGGCCCTTGATTCTATTACTGCGCCTTGGGCCCACACTGGCGTTGTTAAAAGTCTCATCCTCCATGCAGTCGTCATTAATGTCATGTGAATTGAAGTTAGTAACGTCAAGGTCAAGTGGACAGTTTGTTCCACCTGTGGCCGAATCCTTATGCTCGGAAAACCGTAGTTTGGGGTAGGCGTTATCACCCCGATATGCTTGTCTGTCTCTCACAAGCTTTTTAGTCTTGTTTTGTTTAAGTTTGACCAACATTGCATCAATACTGGTTAGTGTACGGTCATAGTCCACCTTAAACTTGACGAAATTCTGGTCATCCTTAAGTTGTTTATATAATAAATCTATTTCAGTTATTAATTGTTGAACCTGAAGCTCATAATGCTTTATTATAAGCTCCAACAATTGTATTCCTTGATTTTGAAACAGTTCCTTTAATTCACTAAAAAATAGTTGATTATTAAGTAACCATGAAGGTGTAAATGAGTTTCTCAACCCTTTCGGTACCAGACCCTCATGTATACATTGCTTAAAATAAGCCGATTCTAATTGAAGTTTTTTAAGTCTTAAAACTTTACTGTCAAAAAGTTTCAACTTTTCAGAAATAGTAGTCGCACTGTGGGGGTATTTCAAGTAAAGTTGTACGTCCGGACAGATGCATACCAAAAGGAGCATTATATATATACTATTTATGGATCTGATAACAGAGTAAGAGAGAGGGATATCAACTTTCATCCACCTAGGCTGCAATAAACAACCTACTGCACCTGATAAAACTACAACCCCCACTCCATCAACAACGAACAGCTGTGGGAATGTAGCCACCAAATTCAACACTTATTTTGCCAACAACCAAACTATGTCCAACCCTACCCCAGTCTGAACCACACCGAAACACACCCACACAAAATACAAAACATTTCAAGCTAACCCCAGTACCCACCAACTACATCAAAAAACTACTGGAAAAACTAAAACCACTTTAGCTGCTGATAATCTCCCTGCGGATTTTCTGCAAATTGCCTCAGATGCTGTCTCCTACCCAACAACCATACTTATAAACAGATCACTAACTGAAGCCCATGTCCCCACTATATGGAAAATCTCTCACATTTTGCCTCTCCACACAGGCAGTAGCTCCTGTGAACTTAGTATTGCCCCACTGCCATCCTCTCCCCAGTCTAAAACTCTGGAAATAGTACACTCCCACCTCATAGAATACCTCCTAACAATCTCCTATCCCATATGTAACATGGCTTTTGCCTTGCACATAGCACCACAACAACCCTACTATCCTTCACAAACATAGCCAATCAGTACAGAAACAACTCCCAAATTGTATCAGCCATTTTCCTAGACCTGTCAAAGGCCTTTGACATGGTAAACCACACTAAACATTAATGTCCCCTCACTCCCATAACCTTAGCAATACTACCATTGCCTGGTTTCAAAACTACTTGGACTGACTAGACGTCTGTTGGAAACAATCCCTCTCTCCCTCCTCCCAGTCTCCATAGGAGTACCACAAGGCTCCATCTTTGGACCCCTACTATTCTCTCTCTCTCTACCAACCAACTTCAACTTCACTCTGTCACCCCCCCCCCCATGCCTGTATAATTCAATACGTGGACGACTCTGCTTTGACCTGTTCTGCCTCCTCTCTCAATGAGCTCCAAACCATCACCAAAGACTTCTTCCTGTCTGTAGAAACCTGGTTACCCAACTCCAAACTTATATTAAATCCCAGTAAAACAAAACTTATGATCTTTTACCCCACTAGAATTATCTCTTCCACTCCAACCTTCCACATCTTCCCCAAAAACAAAACAATGATCACTCCTACTTCCCATACCAAACTGCCAGGAGTTACAATGGACAATAACCTAACATTTAATCTCCATATAGACCAAACCATCAAAAAAAAGTTCACAAAAAATCTCTGCCTCCTATATAGAAATAACCAATTTCTAATAAGCAGTACTAAAACGACTATCGCCAGGACACACCTATCAACACTCCTATGTGTATCCCCAGTACTAACAAACCTCTGCAAAAAGTACAGTTTTGTACCTACCATAAATGTAGATGTTTGAGTGCTAATACAGCTGCAGTCATAACAGATGGGTTATCCTGCCGTCAGGCGGGTCCTCGGTCGGCCGAATTCCAAAGTCTAGGTCCGGCGTCGGTTGTCGTCGCTTCTTCCCGGACATCAGTGCGGCAGGGGTATAAAAGAGCCAGCCGACGCCATCTTCTTCAGTTTTTCTTGCCCCAGATGTTAGGTGCCCCCAGAAGGAAGGCAAAACATAAACTTATGTAATAATGCAATATAGAATAATCAAAAAACAGTAGTTTGCAAGCAAATACACCATAAAAGAATACCCCAATCAGGTTGTATGAGAAGGTGTTTGTCATAAGGCCTGTCCTAAGAGGGGATGGAGGGAGGGAAACCTGCACTGCAGCTGTATTAGCACTCGAATATCTACATTTTTGGTAGGTACAAAACTGTACTATGTTCATCGTGCATACAGCTGCAGTCATAACAGATGGGTAGAATCCCAAAGCTAAATAGGGGTGGCAGGCACTAAGTGGAACTAGGAGGATGCCCTGCAAGACTGCTGTGGCAAAGCCCGCTCTAGATTTAGAGTAAAGTGGAAGGTGATAGTGCTTGGAGAAAGTGTGCACAGAACTCCAAGTGGCTGCTTCCAAAATGTCCTTGGTAGGAACCCCTCTGAGGAAAGCTGCAGAGGTAGCTGTGGCCCTTGTGGAGTGGGATCTGATGCTTGAAGGCACAGTTTTTCCATGAAATGAGTAGCAAAAGCGTATGCAGTGGGCTATCCATTTTGAGACTGTCTGTTTGGAGATGGCCTTTCCTTGAGCACCTGTAGCATAGGACACAAAGAGTTGCTCGGATTTTCTGAATGGCTTTGTCCTGTCCAAATAATAACAAAGTTGTCTGTGAATGTCCAAGGAATGTAGTAGCCTTTCCCCTTTGTTTTGTGGGTTAGGGTAAAAGGTAGGTAAGTGGATAGTCTGATTCAAGGCTACACTGGATACTACCTTTGGCATAAAGGAAGGGTTGGTTCGTAAGGAAACTCTGTCCTGATGGAAAATGATGAAAGGTTGCACAGCCATGAGGGCCTGTAGTTCCGAAACCCTGCGTGCTGAGGTGATAGCCAGAAGGAAGGCCGTTTTCCATGACAAATATTGTAGTTCTGTTGAAGCAGCTGGCTCAAATGGAGGCAGGGTTAGTTTTTCCAAAATGAAGTTGAGGTCCCAAGCAGGTACTGGTGGTTTCCTTAGGGGTTTTACATTCTTAG
Source organism: Protopterus annectens (assembly GCF_019279795.1). Lineage (NCBI taxonomy): Eukaryota > Metazoa > Chordata > Ceratodontiformes > Protopteridae > Protopterus > Protopterus annectens. The sequence goes on from NC_056733.1 coordinate 231,734,085, forward strand.
CCCCTCTGAGGAACTGTCTTAAGAGAGGATGAGAGAATAAAGGAGGATCTGTGTTGTATTGTGCAGAAATGGCTGAAGCATGGATCTTGATGGAGGAGAAGGAAAGTCCACTGTTTAACATCTCAGCTAGGTACTGTAATATTTGAGGTAAGTTTATTACCCAAGGATTTTGGCCCTTTTTCTGATTCCAGGCACAAAACCGTTTCCATTTGGCGGAGTAGGCTTTTCTAGTAGAAGGTCTTCTGGCCTCCAAGATGACATCCTACACCTCCTTGGAGAGGAGGGTCTGTTGGGAAATCATGGGATTCTCCATGTGGCTAGATTGAGGGTTTTTAGCTGGCTGTGAAGAGTTTTGAAGTTGTGCTGGGACAATAGAAGAGGCACTAGAGGCAGAGTCCATGGTGGGGAATGCGTCAGGCTCTTCAGGAGTGGATACCAGTGTTGTCTTGGCCAGTCTGGAGCAATGAGAATCATGTTTGGTCTCTCTGCTCTGGCTTTTAATAGAACTTTGGGCAGCAGAGGGAGAGGTGGAAAGACAGACTGTCAATGTTGTCCAATTGAAAGAAAGTGCGTCCACTTTCCAGGCCTGTGGATGATAGGTCCTTGAGCAAAATTTTTTCAGTTGGTAATTTTTGTGGGTAGCAAAGAGATCTATGTCTGGCTGTCCCCATGCCTGAGTTATCTTTGCGAAAACTTGAGGATGCAACTTCCATTCGTGTGGATCTGTCATATTTCTGCTTAGGCTGTTTGCCAGTGTGTTTTCCTTCCCTGGCAGGAATTGTGCTTGAAGTTGGATTTGCAATTCCAGAGCTGTGTTCCAAAGGGACATGGCTAGTCTGCACAGGGGGTATGAATGAGTTCCTCCCCGTTTATGTACCACATCACTGTGGTGTTGTCCGTCCTTATCAATAGCTGGCCTGGATGCAGTAGGTCTTTGAAGGCCATAATAGCATTTTGCACTGCTAGCATTTCCTTTTGATTGATGTGTAGGTGCTTCTCTTTTTGGGACCATTTTCCCTGAATGCACTGATCTGTCATGTGCGCCCCCCAGGCGTAGTCCGAGGCGTCTGTTGTGATGATTTGATTTGCTTGAGGTATGCAGAAGGGGAGACCTATGTTTCTTTGGCATGCTTGAGCCCACCACAGAAATTCCTTTTGAAGACATGGAATGAGTGGTATAATTGTTTCCAAACTGTGGCTGTGTTGAGACCATACGTTTTTTAGGTACCATTGAAGTTTCCTCATATGCAGCTTTGCACATGGGATCAGCAGGATGCAAGATGCCATGAATCCCACAGCCTGCAGGACTTTCCTTGCAGTCAGCCTGGTGAAGGTTGCCATTTTGCTGAAGTATTGAGATAGTTGCCCTTGCTTCTCCGGCGTGAGGTATGCCATCTGGGTGTTTGTATTCAAGCTGGCACCCAGGAAAATTATTGTTTGAGAGGGTATTAGTTTTGATTTCTTTTTGTTGACTGTGTATCCCAGAAAGTTCAACAGTTTTATTACAAACGCCAGGTGTTTCAGAAGTATGTGCTTGCTGTCCGCTTGGATCAGGCAGTCGTCCAGATATGGGTATATTTGTATCCCTTGAAGTCTGCAGAAGGCAATTACTGATGCCAGGCATTTCGTAAACACTCTGGGCGCAGTAGATAAGCCAAAGGGCAATGCAGAGAATTGATAATGGGTTGAACCTGCAAGAAATCTGAGGTATCTTCTGCAATCTTGTCTGATAGGGACATGCAGGTATGCCTCCTTGAGGTCCAATGTTACCAGCCAAGACTCCTTGCCCAGCATGGGAAGAAGCTGCTGTAATGTGAGCATCTTGAATTTTGGTACGTGTAAATATGTGTTTAGGATGGATAGGTCTAAAATAGGTCTCCAATCTTTGTCCTTCCTTGGTACCAGGAATAATCTGGAATAAAAACCTTGACCTTGTTCTTTTGCAGGTACCTCTTGAATAGCTTTCATGTCCATGAGAGCTAAAATTTGTTTTTGTGCCTCTGCCCTTTGATTTTGTGGCAGGTTTGGCATGCCTCTCATTTTTGGAAGGGTGTGAAAGTGGAATCTGTAGCCTCTGTCTATAATGTCCAGGATCCATTTGTCTTTTGTGACAATATGCCAATTTTTTGAGAATAATGCCAGTTTTCCACCTAAAGGTGCTGCCATTAAAGCTTTGCTTGGCATGCAAAGGGGAAAGTCGTTGTGTCTGCTTTCTGAATGACTGTGATCTATCTTCTCCACCTCTTGGGGTTGGTGCTTGCCATTGTCTGGCTCTGAATGATCCTTGAGATTGCCCTCTACCCCTCGCGCGCCTGTATCTGCCACTTTGAGGTCTGTACATGGCTGGAAAGGACCAATTTTTTGAAGGCCAGTTTCTGCTGAAACATGGAGGTTGAACCTGTAGGAAATCTTTCACTGTTTGCATTGATCTTGCCTTTTCCTCCATTTTCTTTAGTACCTCCTCAGCTTTAACACCAAACAATACATCTTTTTGAAGTGGTGCATCTAGTAATTTAGCTTTGACATGATCTGGTAAGGTTTGCTCTTTGAGCCAAGCATGTCTACGTATGACAGACCCTGTAACAGCAGCTCTACATGAGGCCTCTAAAGCATCAAAACCACACTGCAAGGTATGTTTACCCACTTGCTCTGCACTATGCAACAAATCCTGCAACTCCTTTAAATCTGGTTGCTCAGGTTGTGTCATTTTGCTTTTCAACTGAGATAACAAAAATTGTTGATACTTTAACATATAGAACTGACAGTTTAATGCCCTCATGGTTAAAGTGGCCGAGGTATACACCTTTTTCCCCCACCTTTCTAAAGCTCTGGAATCTCTCTCTGAAGGTAATGGGTTTTTAGCAGTAGAGGCCTTAATTCCCTTGGGACCCTGTGAAATAGTTTCTGAGTCAGCAGCATGGCTTTTGTATAGGAACTGGGGTGAATCAGGAACCCGGTAATACCTGTCAGGTTTAACAGGAGCTGGAGGTAAAGAATCTGGGTTGAGGCTGGCTTCTGTGTACACATCATCTAATATATCCAAGACTGGAGGGATAGCCAGAGGCCTGTGCTGGGGATGCAAGAGAAAATCCCTGAGCCTTTTCTTGGAATCTGAGTAATCTTGGCCTTCCCAGTGAAAGTGTTCCCTCAAGGTATGTAGGGTTTCCCCAAAAGAATAGTCCTCGGGAGACCGAGGGAATAGACTCCTCTGCATCAGAGTCTTCAAAAGGGGAATATGTATATTCCTGGTCTTCAGAATGTTCTGAGGTAATAGAGGCTTGATCTGAGGAAGGGTAGTCTTCCTCCAATCTGGTCCTTTTGTCCGAGGGGGGTTGAGAACCCCTGATAAGAGTAATCAAATCCGCAGCCATTTTGAGCATCTGTTTTTTAGGCATGGGGCCTTGAGAGGGGGTCTGTGGTGTTTGTTTTTTAGTTTTCATGGCTGCTTTAGATTTTGTGAAAGCCTCAGTGGAAAAGGAGGAAGGCCTGAAGACACCTTGAGAAGTGGCAGGCCTGTCTAAACTCTGAGTTTCCCCAAGAGTGGCGTCGGTGTCTGTAGTCGGAATGGGGGCCGAGAAGCTTGTGACCTCGGGCACAGAAGACACCGGTAAAGAAGTGTCATCGGTACTCAGGGGCTGCGTAGGTGCCTCGCTGAGAACTGGAGCACCGGTAGTCGGTTTTAGCGTGGTGTCGTTAGAAGTTGCGAACCTCGTATGTCGGTCCTTATCTTTGCATCTTTTACTCAAAACTGGAGTCGGCGTATCCGACGACATAATGTAATTAAATTTTTTACCAAAATAGTGGTGGGCGAACTCCGCCCGATGCTTAATAGTGCGTTTGTTGAATCTAGCACAAAAACGGTAGGCTGAGAGGTCGTGGTCTGGGCCTAAGCAAGGAATACAGAAAGAATGGAAATCCTTATGCGGTATTTGCTTTCCACATGAAATGCAATTATTAACTTTGTCTGACATCGGTCTGAGGCAAGAAAAGTTTCCCCAATGGGGTACTTAGCTTTCAAAAAGACTTCGGCTGAAATATAGCTGGCAGATCGGCACTTGCGAACTGCTTCTGCTTCGGGCACCGCGCGGCAAGAAAGACTGGAGAAGATGGCGTCGGCTGGCTCTTTTATACCCCTGCCGCACTGACGTCAGGGAAGAAGCGACAACAACCGACGCCTGACCTAGACTTTGGAATCGGCAGACCGAGGACCTGCCTGACGGCAGGATAACCCATCTGTTATGACTGCAGCTGTATGCACGATGAACATCTAACCTTGCCAAGCTTGAAGCCTGCTACAACAAAATCTATAAATTTGCTACCAATGCTTCCTACACGTCACATCACTTGACTGGCTTGAACTCCCTTTGCTCCTTCAATTTAATCAACTAACATTGCCTCATAAAATTCTACACTACCCACTCATATGCTCATACATCTGGTGTACAATCTTAGTCTGCGATCGTAGGAGTACAGAAGCAGACAGAGGAGTGCAAGCTCCTGAGACTATCTAAAGCCAGCAGGCCAAACAGAAGCCTGAGTAAACACAGCAAAGAAAAAAAAAACAAGGTCAGCTAAAAGGAGAGGAGAGGACCGATCCCCCCCCCAGCTAATAGGGTGTACAGAGATCAGTACAAACACCAAAGAGAAAGCAGGGGCGATGCAATACTACAAGAGTGACCATGTAGGACCTTTACTGACTGTCATGGTTAGTTCTTCCACAACTGCACTATGTCCTCTATTTGATAAGTGCCCAGGAGTATGGATCTGGCAAAATAAGTCCTTTATCTAAAAAGGGCATCTACTCTGCAGTGTTCTATACACATAGCATCCGATGGCTGCTTCCAGAATGGCTCTGGAGTCAATGCCCTCGAAGAAGGCACCACTGCAGGATACTAAGGTGGAGTGTGCTTTCATAGATGAAGACAGGGACTTACCATGGTAGGAATAAAAAAATGATAGACTTTGAAGATCCAGTTAGAGAGAGGGTGTTCAGAGACCTGGTTGCTCAACTTGCCTAACTAATTTTTTTTAATGTCTTTAGTCTTATCACGGTAGAATCTAAGTTGTCTGTGCACATCCAGGGAGTGGTGAAGGGTTGATTGAGAGACAGCTGACCACCTTGGGCATGACAGAAGGGTGAACACGAAGACAGCACACATCTTTATGGAAGATCACAAAAGAAAGGGTGGCCATAAAAGCTTTAACCTCAGAAACCCTTATGCAGAAGAACCACCAGTAGAGGCAGAGACTACAAGTTCAAAAGGTGGTAACACTTTCAAAAATAAAGTTGAGATCCCAGAGGAGTTAGGATAGAAGAGAGGGATATGGAAGCCCAGTGGGATTCAGTACAGAGACCAAAGAGGTTTCAGGTACCATTGGATCTTCATGAGTAGCCTGGCAAAAGGTACCATAGGACTGGTTGCTGCCATGTATCCAAGAGTTCTTGTAACATCCCTTGCTGGAGCAGACAGAAGGGGGAGTAGGGACTGGAAGATGGAAAGGACCTGAATGTACTCGTGAGAAAGAAAGTTGTCATGAGAAGGGTATCCAGTTGGCAACCCAAGAATAGCAGATTCCAGGAGGATGTCAGAATACTTCTGGAGAATGAGGGTGAAGCCCAGTCTTTCCAGAACCGAGACTGGAAAACAGACATGCAGGTGGAGGGAGTCTAGCTATCTAAATAATATCCAGGTTGACTATCCAAATCCAAGGTGTGAAGAATCTTCTCACTAGCAGACCGCGGAGAAAGAAAAAAGGATGACAAATTAATAGATTAATTAGGAGACAACTCATTGACCACCTTGGGCATAAAAACAATAGTACTAAGAGACATCCTGTCCCTATGAAAAACTAAAAAAAGGAGGAACACCCATAACAGCCTTGAGTTCAGACTCTCTCTTAATACAAGTAAGGGCCAAAATAAGAACAGTCTTCCATGTACAATGCTGAAAAGAAGCTGAAGCTACAGGCTCAAAAGGAACCAAAAGGAGCCAGTCAATTTTTCAGCAATAAAGTTAAGGTCTCAGAAAGGTGGAATAGGCTTCCTGGGAAGTCTGATATGAAGGATGCTTTAAGAAACTGCCTGACCTCAAACCTAGGGGCCAGAGGAGGAGTTAAAGCTCACTTCTCCGCTATTTGAGTGTCTGCCATTAACAGTAAACTATGCTAATCCAGCGTGGAGTAATTCACACAAATAAGAGTGAAACAGAGGGATCTTCACAAAAAGTGGATTCTGCTTGCATGCAAGGCACCAAGAGAGAAAATTCTTCCATTTGGATATAACAGGATTTCCTGGGTGTGGGTATGCTAGTTTCCTGCAGAACCCAAAGCATGTCCTCAGAAAAAATATGCTAAACGGGAATCAAAACCCTATCATCCTCAATGTCAGTTGAAGAGTGGACAAGTGAGGATGGGTGAGAGACCCCTTGTCTTGTGCATGTCCACCCTGTGAGGAAATGTGGTGACTGCCCTTGGCTAAGTGCAGAACAGGAGGGAACTAATGCTGTCTGGGCCAAAAGGGAGTCACCAAGATTATGGGACAGTACTGCTCTACAGTAAGCAGGACCCACAGAATCAGGGGAAGGGGAGAAAAGGCATAGAGAAACACCCCCTTCCAAGAAAGAGACATGGCATCTATCTTCCATTCCAGAGGACTTGGGACTCTGCTGCAAAAAAGTTGTCTGTTCAAAGAGAAAGCAAAAAGATCTACCTGTAGAGTATCCCACCTATGGGCAATACCCAGAAACACGTCTTTGTGAAGCATCCATTAGTGAGCTTATGTTATGGACTTGCTCAAAGAGTCTGCCACCTTATTTTGCTCTGAAGGAATGTTTACAACCCAAAAAGTCACTTGATACTGGTCAGCTAGATCCCAAACTTGAAGGGAAAGCTTGCAAAGAAGGTAGGACTGTGTCGCCCTTGCTTGTTGATGTACCACATTACTGTGGTATTGTCTGTAAAAATTTTAAGAGGCCCTGGAAGAAAGAGAGAATGAAAGGCCAGAAGGGTGAAAAGGAGAGCTCTCATTTACTTCATATTAAGGTGGTCTGACCTCTGATAAGGAGGCCAGAGACCCGAAAAATTGAGGGGACCAAAAGAGGCTCCCCAACCCATGTCCGAGACATCTAAAAAACATTCCTGAGGGGGGACTGGAGGCTGAAAAGGAAATCCCATGTTAACAGAGAGCTGATGAATCCACCACTGAAGCTCTAGTTTGAGTCATATAAGAAGAGGGACCAGAAAACTGATGATGACAAAGTTGGAACCCAACTGACTTTAGGAACCATTGTAACTTTCTCATATGAAGCCTGGCTAGAGGTAGCACAGGAATAGAAGTCATGAATCCTAGAGCCCTCAGAAATTCTCTGATTGTAAGTGAAACCCAAGGAAGAAGGGACTGAAAAAGGCAATCAGAGAAACAGCCTTGGGAGTAGGCAAGGAAGCCAGCACAGGGATGATCTAGACAGCCTGCAATCGAGAAACTCATGATTCTGAGAAGGAACCAGGACAGGTTTTGGAAGTCTGTTGTAAATCCCAAATTTTGCAAAAGACAAACAGTAAGTTAAAGATGCTGAAGCAAGACCTTGAGAGAGGAAGCCTACATGAGCAGGTTGTTCAGATAAGGAAAGATATGAACCCATCTCATCCTGCAAAAGGCGATCATAGGAGAAAGGCATTTGGTGAATACCCTTGGAGCAACAGAAAGTCAAAGGGCAAAGCAGAGAATTAGAAGTTATGTACTCACCATAACGTTCCATCTGAGTAGGTGTATTCATTTGTCTGCAACCTGTGGGTTATGGATCCGATATCGGATCCGAACCGGCATGGTTTACCAGCTATGGATCCGAGCTCTCAGCTCCTCCCCTCACCCATAATGCCCTGCTCTCCCTACATGACCTCAGATCGAGTTTGCCAACAGCATGAACACCCTGAGAAGGGTAACACATCATATGCAGGAAACTGAAAAGGGCAGGGGGATAGGAGGGCGGGATGGTTGCAGACAAATGAATACACCTACTCAGATGGAACGTTATGGTGAGTACATAACTTCTAAATCTGAAGTAGGAGATTCATTTGTCTGCATCCTGTGGGACAGAGTCCCCAGCTACCTGAATCTTGGGCGGCCATCATGGAAGGATATTCCGGAGCACCGGAGCCAAAGGATGCTCTACCCCTAGATGTAAGATCCAACTTGTAGTGGGAAATAAAGGTATGAGATGAAGCCCAAGTGGCTGCTGCACAAATATCATCTAGAGGAATCCTAGCCTTAAAGGCGGCCGAGGTAGAGACTGACCGGGTTGAATGGGCATGTACACCCTCGGTCTTGGGCCTTCCAGAAGCTTGATAAGCCAATAAGATACATTGTGAAATCCAGCGAGATAATGAGACTTTAGAAATTGGCTTGCCCAAATTAAATTTAGCAAAGGAAATGAACAACTGGTCGGATTGCCTATGACCAGCCGTCCTGTTTAGATAAAATCTAAGTTGCCTGTGAACATCTAAGGAATGAAGCTTGTATTCACCCTTGTTTTGATATTTAGGAAAGAAAACAGGGAGGTTAATGGATTGATTAATGTTTGCTTCAGAAGCTACCTTAGGAAGAAAGGACGGGTTGATCCTGAGGTAAACACGGTCCGGATGAAAGACCAAGTAAGGAGGTTTAGCTGATAATGCTTGAAGCTCTGAGACTCTCTTGGCGAGTAATGGCTACTAAAAAGGCGGTCTTGAAAGATAAGAATTTCAGATCTACCGTAGCCGGTTCGAAGGGGCAGTCAAGGCCTGGAGGACTAAAGAAAGGTCCCAAGGAGGAACTGCTTGCTTTACAGGGGGCCTGAGAAGGAAAGTACCTTTTAGGAAAATCTTACACAATTTGGCAGACATCAGTGGACTGGAGTCATGACCAATATGATAATGAGAAATTGCATAAGTTGTACTTTGACAGTGGAACTGCTGGCACCATCATTAAAAAGAGTGGTTAAAGTCAAGCACCAAAGGGAGAGGAACTGTGAAGGGGTTTAGGCCTTGCCGCTCCGCCCACAAGGAGAGCCGTTTCCACTTACTGCGGTAGACTTTCCTAGTGGATGGCTTATGAGCTGCCACCAGGATGGCCTTAACAGGGGACGAAATACCGGGAGTCCTGATCAGGAGTGGAACTGGAGCAGCCAAGCGGTCAGCTTCAGGTTGTCCAGATTCGGGGGAGATAAGCGGGATGGATGCGATATCAGATCCGGAATGGGATCTAGAATCCAAGGAGGATTCACTGAGTGAGACCTTAGGAAAGGGAACCAGATCTGTCGAGGCCAAAATGGAGCAATGAGAATCATTCTGCACCCCAACCAAGAGGCTTTCTGAAGAACTTGGAGCATCAGAGGCAAGGGGGGATAAGCATAAAGAAGACCGGGTGGCCAAGCATGCACCAGAGCGTCTCTTGGGGCACCTCCGGGAGGAGGTATTAGACCAAAAAAACTGTCGCACTTGGTGTTTGAGGGAGACGCAAAAAGATCGCAACAAGGAGTTCCCCACTGTGCGAAGATGCATTCCGCTACCTGAGGATTGAGAGACCACTCGTAAGGGGTGAGAATGGTGCGAATGAGTTTGTCCACCAGGATGTTGGACCGACCAGGAATATGCGTTGCTATGAGAAAGCGGTTGGTGGAGACTGCCCATTCCCACACTCTCATGGCTTCTCGACAAAGAGGGTAAGACCTGGTTCCTCCTTGTTTGTTGATATACCAGACAACAGACATGTTGTCCGATTGAATCGCAATTGTTCCCAAGGGAAGAAAGGCCTGAAGTGCTAGCAACGCTAAGAGCACTGCTCTCATCTCTAGAACATTGATATGCAGTGAGGTCTCTGAATCGTTCCACGTGCCTTGGACCGTCCGGCCTGCAAAATGCCCCCCCCACCCGAGGCGGGAGGCGTCCGTGGTCACCGTGGCGAGAGGGGGAGAGGCACAAAAGGGGCGGCCCCCGTGGAGATCTGGAGAGTGTAGCCACCACAGGAGGGACCGCTTGCAAGCCTTGCTGATCGCAATGGGATGCTGCATAGGAAGAGCAAGATACGACCACTGAACTAGGAGTGTCCATTGAAGGATGTGCATATTGAACCTGGCGAGAGGAAGAAGCGCTATCGCTGCCGCCATGGACCCTAGGGCCCTCAGGACCAACTCCGCCGGAACTGAGCTTGAGTGGAGAATGGCCCGCACCTGGAGTTGCAGGTTTTGAACTCTGTCCGCAGAGAGGAAGGCTCTCAATCTCCTCGTGTCTAACCTGGCACCTATAAAATCTATGAACTGTGTGGGTGCTAGGTTGGATTTTTTTGTGTTTATCGTGATGCCCAGACGAGGAGCAAGATGGAGAAAGGAGTCTCGCGCCAAGAGAAGTAGATGCCTTGTTGGGGCGGTGAGAAGCCAGTCGTCCAGGTAGGGAAAGACCTGCACCCCCCCCCTGAAGCCTCAGGTGGGCCGCTACCACTGCTAATACTTTGGTGAACACCCTAGGGGCTGTGGTGAGACCAAAGGCAAGGACCCGGAATTGGTAATGACTGGCTCCCAGCCGGAAGCGGAGAAACCTCCTGGAGCGCCTGTCCATTAGTATATGGTAGTAGGCATCCTTGAGCTCTATGGAGCACATCCAGTGGTTTTCTCCCAGAAGGGGGAGAATAGACTGCAAAGTAACCATTCGGAATTTCTCCTTGGGAACTGCCAGGTTCAAGAGTGAAAGGTCTAAAATTGGTCTTAGATCCCCCGTCTTTTTTGGCACTAAAAAGAACCTGGAGTAGAACCCTGATCTGATCTGGTCTGGTCTGGGGGGACGGGCTGGATGGCTCTTTTCTTTAGCAGATGGCCAATTTCTGCCAAAGCGGCCTCCCACTGACCGGGTGGAATGTCGGGGAGGGACTTCAATTTTGGCATGTGACGAAAAGGGATACGGTATCCTCTGGATATGATCTGGAGGACCCAGCGGTCTGATGTTATGGACTCCCATGCCGCTAGGTGCTCCGGAACGTCCCCAGACTGCCTCCAGAGTGGAGCAGCCGGGCAACCCTTCAGGGCTGCTGCGCGGGCTGTTCAGAGAAGGGTTCTCTGGACCCGAAGTTCCTGGGAGCCCCTCTGCCCCTAGGGCGGTGTCCTCCCTGCCCTCCTCTGCCACGGAAGGACTGGTTGTCCGGAGCAGGCTGGGATTGCTGCGACTTCCGGAACCACATCTTCTTCTGACCCTTTTGGTTCCTAGAATAGGGCCTCTGGGGTACAGAGAAGCGGATTCCGACGGCAGACAGCGTCTTCCAGTCCTTTTCGCTCTGGGTCAAAGTGTCACGAACAGTTTTGCCAAAGAGGGCAGAACCATCGAAAGGGGCGTTCGCAAATGACACCTTGAAGGGCTCCATGAAATCGCAATGACGGAGCCAGGCCTGACGTCTGGTAACTAGGCCTGCCCCTGCGGCTCTAGCGGCATCTTCCGTAGCATGGGACAGTAGCCACATAGAGGTATTAGTGACGGACCTGAGAGTGGCCATACGGGTGGAGTGCAGCACTTTGCCCTCCTCCGACATGGACCCTGGGGGGGGATGCAGCGTATTCTTTTATAAGATCGCGCTGCATCCTAATCACATGTTCCAGGTAGTTCAGCGCCCTCACTGAGAAGGTCGCTGAACTAAACATCCGCTTCCCCAAGCGGTCCATCATCCGAGACTCCTTGCTCGGGGGATGGACTGAGGGACTCTCCTGAGCAAGTTCCCTCTTGGTGGCAGCCGCCGTCAACATGGCATCTACCGGAGGCCCCTTACTCCAATGGGCACGGTCAGCCGGGGGACTGAGAATACGGTCGGGCCTTTTTGGGATTGGCTCCACGGTGTCCGGTTCCTTCCACGCCCTGGTGGTAATGAGGTCCACCAGGGGGTCGGCAGGAGGGGACACCCAAGAGGTAGACGGGCCCGCTTCAAATGCCTCCAAGAACACGGACTCGTCCGAGGAAGACTTGGGGGCAGACCATCCCTTATGGAGCATTTCCATGATGTCTCCAAATGAGACATCCTCAGGGGGTGATCTTGGGGAGCCTTCCCCTTCCTCCAAGTCCGTGTCTTCGGAGAGAGACTCGGGGGAGTCAATGTGCCTCCTTTTGCACGTATGTTTGCGGGGAACATCCTCCGGGGGGCTGTCAGAGGACTCCTGCAACAGCAACCTGTTCCAAGGGAACAGCTTGGGGCAAAAGCGGGCTGTCCCATGGGCTGGATGGTGGAAGCCTGACCCAGTACAGATGGAGCGCGGGACGGAGCCGAAGCAAGTGCCGGGGGGCCCGGAGACCCTCAACAGGGCCCTCTCCACTACATCAAACGCCGAAGGGGAGCAGACCTCGACCAATGGATCCGACAATCGGCTCCCCCTCGGATCCGAGGAGTGGATCGGAGCCGGCGCCGAAGCGCTCGGATCCGAAGGGACAGTGCGCTCCGACACAGACGGCGCTGAAGGAGCACTGATCCCCCCGGATCCGAAGCTCGGATCCAGGCTCCGAGAGGTCGGATCCGAAGCACTTGAGGGCAGGGTCGGATCCGAAGTACCAAGTACTATCGGCGCCGACCCACCCCCGGCTCCGAAGCTGCTCGGCTCCAACTGCTCTGAACCCGGGTAGCGGGTCGGAGAAGGAGCAATAGGTTTAAAGAAAGGGGTCGAGCTCCCCAGAGGGGAGGCAAGAGCACTCCCATCTGCATCTGGGCCTGGATGAACCTTCTCATCATCCGGTCCAGATCAGCGTCTGACAAGCTATAGGTCGATCTCGACGAGGCTACCGAGGTAGGCCTTGAGTGCCTCCTGGATAGCCTCGTTGGAGATCGGGTCTCCTCCTCCTCAGGTCCCGGTGAAAAGCACACGGGTGACCGGAGCCGAGGAGGGGGAGAACCAGCAGACAAGGAGGCCGGAGGAGAAGCCCGCTTGGCAGGCGGGGCCGAAACAGAGGTCTCGGCCCGCCGCTTATGGTGCTTCTCCCTCCGGTCCCTCTTTCTAGCTTCCCTCTCCTCCGAACAACTACAGGGAGGTAGAGTCCCAGGAGGAGGAGGGGGAGCCGGAGAGGAGGTAACCGTCGAAACGGCTCCCACCGAAGGAGCGGAGGCCGGAGCCGAATCCGGGGGCAAAAGTCCCGCAGGACAAGCTTAGACCTCTGCTCCTTCAATGCCCTGGGGTTGAACCCTGCACAAATGGAACATCCAGAAGTGAGGTGTTCAACCCCAAGGCATTGAACGCACCGAATGTGGCCATCAGCAGGGGAAAGCTTATGGCCACACTTGGAGCACTTAGAGAAAACAGCTTTAGGTTGTTCTGACATCCTAAAAGCTAAAAAGTTACTTAAACTAAAGGAGAAAAAGTAAAAGTAACTAAACACACACAACAGGCCCAAACACACACTACGCTACCAGCGAGGGGAGGGAAACTAAGTAAAATAATATTAAATCACTAAACAAGTATAACTATCAAAAGGGAATCCTAAACTTTCACTCAACTTTCACAAAAAATTAAAATTTTAACAGCAGAAAAACTTTGAAAAAAACCACTTAGCTGAAGAGCTCGAGAACACTAATCTGGTCACCAGCGTGGCAAACTAGATCTGGAGTCATGTAGGGAGAGCATGGCATTATGGGTGAGGGGAGGAGCTGAGAGCTCGGATCCATAGCTGGTAAACCATGCCGGTTCGGATCCGATATCGGATCCATAACCCACAGGTTGCAGACAAATGAATCTCTTACTTCAGATCTGAAAATACAAGGAAGAAATATAGAAATGCAAAAACTTCCTGAAAAAGGGATTTAACTGGGATGTGAAGATAAGCATCCCTGAGATCCTGGGATACCACGAAAGCTTGGGGAAGAAAAGGAAACAGGGTCTGAAAAGACATCTGAAAAGAAGGGAATCTTCAGAAAGGTGTCGAGCTGACAGAGGTCCAGAATGGGCCTCCAGGTGTTTTGCTTCCTGGAAACGAGAAACATTTTCGAATAAATCCCTTTCCCCTCCTGGCAAAGGGCCATAGCTTGAATAGTGCCTTGTGCTAAAAGGTCCCGAATAAAGTCTGGGAAGAAAGAAAGCTGTTCTTCGGGAGGTTGAGGGATGCCCAGAAAAGAAGGAAAGGCTTTCCAAAGAAGTGTCCCTGGTGGATGACTGACACAACCAGAGAGTCTTGAGTGATCCTTAGCCAACTGGGAAAGGACAGAGAAAGACAGAGAGAAGGGAATCTGGCTCCAGAAAGGGGGAAGCGAACAGTCGAAAAGAACTTGGTTTTGTTTTGAAAAGGAGGCTTCTGAGAAGTGGGAGTTTGAGTAGACAAGCAGGAGGTACCTGCCTAGAACCCTTTTTACCACTGGGAGGAGAATAAGGCTGCCTGTGAACAAAAGCAGATGTAGATGGATAATTTCTCTGGAATTCAGGAAAAAACATATGCTTCAATTCTTGCAAAGACTTACCTTTATCTTGCTGAGACTTGACAACTTAGCAGCAGCAGAACCAAACAGGTTCTTATTATCAAGAGGAGCATCCAACAGTTCAGCCTTAATATCAGGCAAGAGCTGGAGATGAAGCCAAGAGTAATGTCTCAAAACAGAACCAAAAGCAGCAGCTCTAGAAGAGGCACCAACTGAAACATAACTACATTTAATAGACTGACTTGGTTACTTCAGAAGTGGAGCCCAGTAAAGAGGGAAGAGGCCTTCCTGTCAGAATAAGGAAAGACAGAGATAGCCTGGGAAGCCTGATTTCTCACAAGGGCTAAAACATACCTGGTCATACGCATCTGGTAATTAATAGCCTGAAAGGCCAAGGTGGCAGCAGTATATACAGTCTTGTCCAGCCATACCACGGCTCTACTATCCTTATCTGAAGGAAGTAGTGTAGTAGAAAGCAAGAGTTTAGAGGGTTTGTCTGGAGATAGACACAACAGAAGGGTCAAGCAGGACATTTGGAGAGAAACTTACTCATCAGGTACCTTGAAAATCTGTCAGGTTTCTTAGGGGTGGGAAGTTGGGAATCTGGGAATGCAGAAGCTGCTCAAAAAGGTATCTAGAAGTGCAGCCAAAGACCAGAGGGACAACAGGGGGCTTAGGGGACCCCATCAGGGGGAGCTCATTATACCTCTTCTGAATATCAAAAACCTGATAACAGTCCCATTTAAAGAATTCCATCATACGAGAAACAGTATCCCCAAAAGGGAGTTCCGCAAAGGGAGATTCTGGGCTAACAGAGTCTTCTTCCTTGGAGCCATAATCCAAAGAAGAAGAGATCTGAGAGGAATATGTCAAAGACGTTTCCCCAGAATCCAGTTCTTCAGAGGAGTCCTGCTACCTAGGCTGATTAAGTGTGATAGAGAAACAAAAGCGAGGACAGGGACAGAAACTCCATGGGGAGGATTCACAGCTATTAGTGCATTAAATAACAACCGGGTAAAATCCTGTCATTTATGCCGGGGTTCTTTAGGAAAAGGGGAAATGTGCTTAGCTTTTTGTTTTTCTTTTGAGAACACCAGCCCCAAACACCCTAGGAGGTTCAAACTCTTGCCTATATTCAACTAAAATAGTAGGAATCTTCCCTGCGCAATCCCCCCATCCCTCAGAATTAAATCAGCCAAGGTTCTCCATCAATACCCGAAGTGGACTTCTGCAGACCCCCAGAGGATGTGAGAAGTGTGAGAAGTTGGATCCATGCTAGCCTCTGGTATGGTCACAGCAGAGGAATCTAGTGCAACAGCCAGGCGATTCTCTGGGTTTTCACAAGCCGAGAGATGCCTGAGAAAAAGAGGTTAGCAGCCGAATCAGGCCAAACTCTTCTGGCCTTTTTCTTAGCAGCCAGCTGACCTTCCGGATAGAAGATTCTGCCACAGCACTCTGCATCAACAATTTAAGATGTTGGTTCTCCAGGTAAATAAATGAGGAGGAGAAACAATTATGTAGTGTCTTGGGGACAAATGCTTAGTAACTAGAACACTTTGTATGGTTGTGAGAAGCAGCCAAACAGAACATACATTGCTCGTGAAGATTCTTGTGGGGAATCTGTCTCCCACATGGACATTTTCCCTTTCTGGATCACATGTAAACTTAGAAAACTAAAAGTAAAAGAAGATAAGAAGAAACCCCAATGAGGGGCACTTATCTGAAACATGGCTTGGTAACCAGCACAGAAGGTGCATTCAGACCATCAATGAAGCCGTTTGGACTGGCCCCAAAGAAGTTTTGTGGTATGTATGTTCACACATCACCTTTATTCCCTATGCTTTTAGGGGCGGGAGGTAGCATAAACATGGGTAGAATACCCACAGCAACAAAAAGTCCAAGGCTTGTGATGTCTACATAAAATCCTAAAGCTTTGGCATACTGGCTGAATGTTGGGCTACCCTTGGCAGGTAATCCCTTCAGTAAAGAATACTTCAACAGTGATACTGAAGGACATCCACTGCTGTCTGGGCCAACAGCACAGTTGACCATCCCTCCTTTACTTTCTGAATCATCCTGAGGAGTAGTGCAATCAAAAGGAATGCACAGGAGAAATGACAAATATTTGATAGGGAAGGCATCTAATTCCAAAGCCTCCTTGTGTGCTGTTGAGAAGAGCATTTTTAGCCGTCTGTTTGGAGATGCAAAAAGGTCCAACTCTGGGACACTGATTATTTTTCAGCTGGTGCACAGACGATGTGTTACATCCATTTATGTGGACCAGTCTTTCACCTTCTAAGATGATCGCTCCTGTGTTCTGATGAAAGAATGTTTGCCGATTTTGGTGTTATGTGAGATTGCAGTGCTCTATACGCTCTCTTTCTTTCTCTACCAAGCAGTCATGCCTAGCCTGTAAATGGGTTATATTTGCATCCCACCCTGCTTCTTGATATACCACATGACTATTTGACCATTTCTACTTCAGGAGTGCCCTCTTCCCACAGTAGCTTGAATGCATTTAGTGCTTGCATCAAGGCAGGCCAGTTTCTCTACACTTCCATTATTCATCCTTTGGAATGCATCACAAGTCTTGGACTTTCATTTGCTGTGGGTATTCTTCCCAGGTCAAGTCTGAAGCATCTGTTGTAAGTGTCTGAGGGGAGGGGCTTTTAGGTGAAAGGTACCCCAAACTTTTTCTAGACTTGGGCTGACCACCATTCTACTTCCTAGAAAAATGCATAAGGTAAGAAAATACTTCTTCCAAGGACTGGGAGTATTTGACACAGATGGATATCTGGCATCACTGGAGTCTCTTCATGTTTATAGTCTGACCAAGGGTATCATCACAATGGTGGAAAGCCATGAACCTCAAAGCCTTGAAGCAGTCTTTGGCTGACATCTTCCATTCCTACACTAATATACTCCAAATACTTCAGCCCAGAAGACAGCAAAGGAATACAATTCTTGGGGAAAAAAACAAGGTCTTCGAAGCATTACACAGTGAAATTGAGGGGACCTGCTGAGACCATGCCTGGATGATGCAGCTAAGTATGGGTAAATGTGAATATCCTTTGTCCTGCAGTGCAAAATCACAGGAGCCATACACTCCATAAACACAATGGGAGCAGCAGCTAATCCAAAGGACAAGGGGGTAAACTGTTAGTGAAAGCTTCCTATTTTGAAAATGAGAATGCACCTATGGTCCTTATCGATTATGGGTGTGGAGGCAGGGATACCAGAGATGTAAAGTTGCCATCAAAACCTACAGTAACAGGAAGAGCAACAGGGTCCATTAGTTTAACATCCTGAATTCTGCAATCTTGAAGAAGGTGGTGAGCTTTGATAAATCCAGAAAAGGTTTCCAAGGCTCCTCCACGCTGGAAAACAGCAGTCTTGAGTAGATTTCATTGCTCGTCTTTTACAGGTAGTGGCTGGCTGTACTGACCCTACTGAGGAGAAACCCTGCAGAAATGGAGGAATTCTGTGCATTTGTTCCTCTGGCAAAACAGAAAAACCTTCATAATTTGGTCTCTTTAGAAAGGTATTTCTTACCTCCAATGTCAATGTTTATGTTATCCACATCCATTGGTCAGGGCGCATTAGGAAATATGCCAGTACGCCAGGGTACTAAATACAATAACTGACAGCTATGGCGCCAGTCCGCGGCAACCCAGAGGCAATGCGTCAGGGAAAAGAAGTATCCGTCTGCCGCTA
Source organism: Protopterus annectens (assembly GCF_019279795.1). Classification (NCBI taxonomy): domain Eukaryota; kingdom Metazoa; phylum Chordata; order Ceratodontiformes; family Protopteridae; genus Protopterus; species Protopterus annectens. Next base: position 231,752,203 of record NC_056733.1, read on the forward strand.
CCAAATTGTCAGTCTTTTCTTGCCCCAGATATAGGCAAAAAAAAAAATACCTGCACCAAAAATATGTACAATATATACTACCAAATATACAAAGAATAAAGCAGATAGCAATTACTACAAAACCTCATAAAGAAACAGGAGGGGAAGGAGGGAAAGGGAAGTAATAACAAAACAGCCCACAGATCTCGAACATCTACATTTATAGTGGTTAATTAGATATAAGTAGTCACTATATTCCCAAGTATAGCATTCCCAAGGCGAGCTGCAGTGCCAAGAAAGGCTAAGGGCAAGGAAAAGGGGCAAGAGGAGAAGATAGGAAGGCAATAAAGCGCCTAGGCAAAGCTGCCTCAATCTTGGGGTAGCCCCAGACCAAAAATAAATTAGAGAAAACATGAACTGAATGTGACCTTGCACAGATCTCAATATCTGAACTCAAAGCTCCAAAAATGAAGATCCTAGTAGCCCTATGCAGCCTAAATACAATGCAAGGGGAATCCAGCTTGCCATATCCAGCTAATAGATCTCATGCATCTCTTGCCAAAATGGGAATACAAAAAAAAGTTGTCAAGAGAATCCAAATTGCTTTGTATCCACTAAAAAAGAAGAAAAAAAAAAAACAAGGAGGCAAAACAAAATAAATCCCTGCTAAATTTTGGAAAATCTGCCTTGTGCTGTCCATAATTGCCATGCACTTCTTCAACCTTAGGAAAGGAAAACCACTGCAAAGTATGCAAAAAATCCATAACAATGTTTAAAATAATGAAGGAAAATAATACCAATCTAGAAACCAATTAAAGCGTAATTAGTGCCTAATGATGCCAAAAATAAAAATTAGGCTGATGGAAGATATTAAAACATCTTAAAGCTTAACCCCCTGCAAATAGTCTTTTGAGAACAGGCAAAAGTTTAGAGTCACACAAAAGAGATCACAATGCTGAGTACAGGCTCTCATTGAGGCTTTCGGAAATCCAAAATGAGATCCCAAGCAGAAAGCAGAGCTCAAAATCTTTTTCAGGTATTTTGGGGTCTGCATAAGTGCTGAAATGCTGCAGCTAAAATAAATGGTGGTCAACAAAGGATCATGCAAAAAAAGCTTTGCAGGTGAATTCCATGTGGATCTATGGAAAATCAAGAACAATCAAATACTCAACTACTAAATCTCTTCCATTTTTCTGCAGTGTTGAAAAGCAGTCTTCATCACAGTATTTCCAGAATAAAAACATTTAAAACTTGAATTGATATAACCATTCTTCAACTTTCAAAGATGCCACATCCTCCTTGTAAAGATGCTTGAGAGTAAGTTAAAGACTGTGAGCAAGGATAAAACAAGAGTTGGAGATGGCTGTGAGAGGTAACAAGCCATCATCCTTACTTGGTCTGAGAGTAGTGGGGATAACCACAGTTCGAGAAAACCATGAGCAAGTGAATCAAATCACACCTTACCAGTCTTGAAATGTAAAAGGTCCTTTGGAGAGGATCGCAGAGAGCTGTACTGGAATCATCCTTGGCCTGTCTCTTCTGAAAAACCATGTTTGGAAGAAGAGAAGTTGGAGGAGGAGAAGACATACAGGAGTGTGACCGAGGTCAAAAGACAGCCACATGAGTTTCCAGCCTGATGAAACCCCTTTGATGAATACAGTGGCAGCTGGTGGTGCTAATTTGGAGTCATAACAGATCCAGGTGCCATGTTTGAAGGCACAGTTGGGCTGCTTAGTACATCTCTCCCATAAAAATTTGCCTGAAGAGTGCCTTTGGAAGCTTTAACACACAAAAATTCAGAAGTTTTGCCTGAAACACAGTTAAGAGTGTGTTCCTGAGCAGAAACTGGACCCCCATAAGAGTTAGTGTGTTGTCTGGCAGAATCAACACCTGCCCTGGAATTGCTTATCTGTGTGAAGCTAAAGAGTGTTGTCCTGCTGCTATCTCATGCTGCCCATAGAGATGTAGCAGTCTAAGTGTAACTATGTCTCATTCATCACCTCCATTGCTCTGAGGAGTCCCCAGCAAGCTCAGTGTCCACTCCATAAATGTATTGCTTCCACTCTAGGCCCGGCGAGCCATCTAAGCTGTTCCAAGGGTACATTCGTTGTTTGCTGTGCTCAGAAATCTTTTTGAAGGCAAGGCATTATTTGAATGACAGTGTCCAAATCCTGAAGTGCATTGTCCCATGGTGACATTTAATTGCTGGCCTGCTATGTGCCAAATGGCAGTGTCCCCATCCATGTAGTGCCGTGCTGATGACAGTTTTGAAGGCATTAACTGTCCATCTCTTTCCTTGGCCTGTCACAATAGCATTTGGAACATGACATTCATGGGCCCTGTGATTCCTCTAAAAAGAAGGACTGGTTTGTGACAGACAGTTGAGTTAAGGAAAAGCACAAATCATTTAGAGGGTACAGTTCTGGAATGATAAATGCTTCAGAGAATTCCTAGCATGGACCCAGAAAGCATGCCACTACAGAGAGATGGTAGAAACTGGACTTTATCCAAGTTCCAGAGAATGAAAGTGTCCTGAGTGCTGCTTATTGTTCCAATTCCTTTGACAAGTAAAGTAGCTTGTCACTGAGACAAATGCAGTGTGACACAAGTGAGGAAGTAATGTGAGAAGAGGGAAATACTCTGGACTGATAATTAGGAATCAGAAGCATTGTGAAGAGATACTTCCTGCAACTTAGCCTTATAGGCACATGAAGGTAAGCTTCCCAGAATTTCCAGCATTACCAAGGCCAACATCTTGAGCTCCTTTGCAGAGAAAAAGTAATCAGGAAGTGACCTTTTTCCACCAACTCAGAAAGCTGTTGGTATCAGCATCTTGAAGAGGAAGAATGTGGGAGATTCGGCTCTACCAGATAGGAAGACAAATAAAATAAAATTCCCCCCCCTTTGTTACAGGACTGGCTTGCGAGAATAAAATCCTAGGAACTGGGAACGAGGGGACTGGCTGAAAGCCCCTTTCTGATGTCCAGAACGAAAGCTTGCTTGTTGAAGGCTAAATTGGAGGAGGTCTGCATCTGTTCCCCTTCTTAATGATATGAGGAAATAAAATGTATTGTCTAAATTTTATGATGGTGACCTTTTCTGAAGACCTATCTTTCTTAAAGAAAACCCCATGGCAGCCCTCTTTTAAAAAAACCCCACTTCAGACTGGGAATCTACTGGCAGCTGAAAAAAGACTCACCCATAGGCCTCTCAGAGAAGACCCCCCACCCCTCATGGAAGTCACCATAAGTTCTGAAAGGTTGGGCCTACCCTCTACCGAGTGCCCCCCCGGGAAGGCCTCCTCTGCTGAAAAGGGGAATCATAAGCTGTTCTGAAACCCACCCCCCCTTAGCAGGGAAAAATTCTATAGGATATGTCCACTGGCTGAGGCCAAAAAATACTTTTTTCAGAGTGCTGCTGCAAAAGCTCTTCCAATTTTCACATAAAACTGATCTCTACATCCAATATCACTCTTTAAAACTGCATCCAAAAGCACCCACACATAACATGCTCAGCCTAAAAGAGACACCAGGAGTCTTAGCATGCCACGCCCCAGCTACAGACACATCAACCCACCCAGGCACAAGAACCTTAAAAGCAGAACAGCCACCCCAGAAGAGACCTGATCAGCACTTACCCACACCAATGAAACATAGAATAATGCCTTACCTCTTGAATCCACCTTAGATTTCCAAACACAAAATCTTTTTTTTGTGTGAACCTTACACCAATGCTCTCATGGCTAGATTCTGAAAAAAGTGACTTAATTCTTCAATGCCTTTCTGCCTGCCTCCTCTTTTTTCTGCCTTCCACAATTTGGGAACCACCTTTTCTTTAAACTCCTTTAACCCTTTCTAGACCTGTCAATAGTAACCCCTGGATACCGCCTAGTACTTACAAACAAATACGCAACACCTTCTTACTTAAGAAAATACCTATGGGGGCGCCCAGGGAGCAGGAAACAGAGTCAAGGGAGCAGAAGCCATGCAGGGTCATCTCAGGAACATTCTGCAAAAACATCTTCCACCAGGCCTATGCTGGGCAAATTCCCTAAGCCTTTTCCTGGGTAAAGGTAAATCCTGGAATCCCCTTATTCTGGGAGGAATCAAAGCCTTCCAGTCTCTCAGAAAGAGAAATCCTCTGACTCAGAGAGGATAGTATAGGGCTCAGGAGGAGCAGGAATCAGAATCAATATCCTGGGATGCAAGTCTTCCAAGTAGGATGAATCCTCTGAAGCCACTTCTGACTACTCTGAACCTCAAACTCGGTTCCACTCTAACAACCTATCAGGCGGGGCATATCACACTCTCTAAATATCAATCACCGATCCTCTTATCAAGCATAGCATTCAGCTGGTACAAGAACCAGAATTAGCTAGAAGCCCCATGCTAGGCTGACTAGGCCTGAACCTCCCCAAGAAGCTTGGCAGCAGGAGTCTTGACAAGGAAAGGGGAGGAAAGACAGTCACCTGAGAGAAGCCCCCTACCACCTCCCCTGAGAGTTTCCTCATGGGACCCCCCCAGTCTTGGCCTCTACCACCTCTGACTCCACTGAAACCTCTGGTCCTCTGGCTCCTGGGCCTTCTAAAGACGGAACCTCTGGTTCACTAACCATCGGCCCTACAGGTTCGCTCGCTGCTTTTTTGGCGGCTTCTTGCAATTGAAGAGGCGGGCTTCTTGGACGAAGGTGGGCATAAACACTTTCGCTTTCCTAAACACTAACCTGGCTCCTGTAATACTCTAATTTCCCCTTGTTAAAAATCAACCAAAGCACCAACACACAACCCCGCCAAGGTATACACAAGGTATGGTACAGGGTATGGTAATCCCTGGCAAAGATGAAATACAGTTATGACTTTTCTATACAGTTATTCAAATACTGAGGCAAGAAAAAAAAAATGCTCCCCAAGAAAAACTAGCCAACTCTCTTTAGGTCTGAAACAACTTTGTTTGAAATATTTCAAACGCCAACCTGCATTTCAAAAATAACCTGCCTCAATCGGACTGCACACAAAAAACCCAAATGAAAAAAGACTGGGGTCATGGCGCGCTAGTACCCTGGATACCCATTGGCGCCTAATGCACCCGCCTGACACGCGCGTCGCCTCTCTGGTATTCGGGCCAACTGGATGCGGACTATACCCAATAGTTAGGACTGCAGCAATGGGGAACAAAGAACATCAGACCCAAGCAATCTAGACTCTCTACTGTGGAATTCCTTAAATCCCCTTTAAAGTAGGCAAACAACACCTTAAGAATATACAAGTGTTCCAGCTACAGAGCTTCTGAATGTCAACTGATTTTACAGGTCTTTGCTGAAGCATTCAGACCAATAAAGCCATACCCCACTAGCTGTAAACATGACATTTCACCTTTCATGTGGGCTCACTCGTATTAGCTTAAGTGGAAAAATTGGCAACTCTGAAAACAAATGAGAAGTTATGTACCTACCATAACGTTCCATGTTAGTTGTCTTCTCTCGCCTTCTTTCTTGCTTGATGGGTTCGGAGCCGATCCTCGGCTCCGACTCGGCACTTTGCTAAGCTCGAAAGTCACTTTTACCAGCTCGAGGCAGCCCCATATCCCATGATGCAAGGCGGTAAGTACCCAGATCTCGTTTGTTGTCTATAGGCAATAACACCTAGCATAAAAAACTTCCCAAAAGGAAGAAAGAAGGCAGAGAAAAAGCTTGAAGGATGGGTTAGGAAGACCAGAACTGTATGGTCTTAAGAAGCATTCTTCCATGTAGGGAGAAAAAGGTCTGTCCAGGCCAGGGGGAAGGTCGCAAGAAAGAAGGCGAGAGAAGACAACTAACACGGAACGTTATATGGTAGGTACATAACTTCTCAATGTTAAGTTGTCAATCTCGCCTTCATTCTTGCTTGATGGGACCGCATCCCTAGCACCTCTATCCTGGGTGGCTCAATGGAACAGACTCTTGAGAACTGTAGAGCCAAAACTGGCTCTATCCCTGGAGGCTAAATCCAATTTGTAATGAGAAACAAAGGTATGAGGAGTGGCCCAAGTGGCTGCTGCACAAATAGTGTCTAATGGAAGTCTAGCCTGAAAGGCTGTGGAAGTGGCTAAGCTTCTGGTTGAATGCGCTTTAGGTTTCGAGCACAGCTGTTTTCCCCTGAGCTGATAGATTTCAGAGATGACAGAAGAAAGCCATCTAGATAAGGTCACTTTTGAGACAGGAAGGCCTTTTTTGTTATCAGCATAAGAAATAAAGAGCTGATCGGATTTCCTGAATTGTTTTGTTCTGTCCAAATAATATCTGAGTTGGCGGTGAACATCAAGATAATTTAATCCGATCTGTTTGAGTAATTTGGGAAAAATACAGGAAGGTCAATAGACTGATTCAAATTACTCTTTGAGGTGACCTTAGGAAAAGGTCGGATTAGTTCTCAAGGATACCCTGTCTTTGTGGAAGACCAAATAAGGGGACGAACAGAGAGCATGAAGTTCAGACACTCTCCTAGCAGTAATAGCAACCAGGAAGAGTGTTTTCCATGAAAGAAATTTCAGGGAACATGAAACAGCTGGCTCGAAGGGAGGAAGAATCAAGGATGTCAGCACTAAATTTAGGTCCCATTGAGGAGGAGGACTCCTGACTGGAGGTTTCAGGAGAAAGATTCCTTTTAAGAAGGCTCTACAAAGCCTGTGGGACATAATGTTGTGATCTGCGAACCCGACATGAAAGTTCGAGATAGCAGCCAACTGAACTTTGACCATGGAAGAAGAAGAGCCCGCATGAAAGATTTCCGCTAAGAAATCCAAAACTGCTTGAACTGGAGCAGTAAAGGGATCAATATTTTTAGCTTTTGCCCAACAAGAAAAACGTTTCCATTTGCTGGTATAAATCCTTCTAGTATAGGATTTTAGGGAAGCTACTATGATGTCCCTAACAGGATTAGAGATCATAGGAAGCCTGGCTAAGGAAGGAAGTGGAGCAACCATGCTGTGAGGTTGGGAGAAGGGATAGACCGGTGCAGCTGACCCGATTGGTGAATCAGAAGGTCTGGTACTGGGTCCAGATGCCACGGCTGCACCAAAAGGTGACGATGGAGGAACGGGAACCAAATTTGTTGAGGCCAATAGGGAGCAATGAGAATCATTTTGGCTCTCAAAATGGTGGCTTTCTGGAGTACTTGTGGAATCAGCGGAAATGGAGGAAAGGCATAAAGAAGTCCCTGGGGCCAATCCTGGGTTAGAGCGTCTCTGGGGGGATGGCCTGGCAGTGGGAAGAGAGAAAAGAAGTCTGGGCATTTGCTGTTTTGGGGAGTAGCAAAAAGATCGCAACATGGGCGGCCCCATTCTAGAAAAATCTCCTCCACTATAGATTGTTTGAGAGACCACTAGTGAGGCATGAGAATAGCTCTGCTCAATCTGTCCGCTAAAATGTTGGTTTTCCCAGGGATATGCGTTGCTATCAGAAACCGATGAGAAGAGATCGCCCATTGCCAAAGTCTGAGAGCTTCTCGACACAAGGGGTAGGACTTGGTTCCGCCCTGTTTGTTGATATACCATACAACAGACATGTTGTCTGTGTGAACTGCAATTGTTCCCAAGGGAAGAAAGTCGTTGAGGGCTTGCAACGTTAAAAGCACTGCTCTCATCTCTAGGACATTTATGTGCAGGTGGTATTCGAACGGTTGCCACGTCCCATGAACCATCCTGCCCTGATAATGACCCCCCCACCCGATCAGGGAGGCGTCCGTAGTGACAGTGGCTACCGGGGCCAGGGATACAAAGGGTCTGCCTTGGTGAATCTGGGGAGAAGTAATCCACCATGAAAGATGATTCCTGCAAATCTGTGTCACCAGTATTTGGTGACGCATTGGAAGTTGTTGGTAAGACCACTGAGTGAACAACATCCACTGAAGATGGCGCATGTAGAAGCGGGCCAGGGGAAGAAGGGTAATGGCCGCAGCCATAAGGCCCAACACCTTTAGAACCATTCTGGCTTGTACTTTTTTGCTGGCTAGGATGATCCTCACGTGACTTTGTATATCTGAGATTCTTTGGTCTGTGAGGGTTGCTGACATCCAAACAGTGTTTAAGTTTGCGCCTATGAAAGTAATAGACTGGCAGGGCAATAAGGAGGATTTTTCGTAGTTGATCGAAATTCCCAATTGAGTGCAAAGATTTATTGTGTAATCCCTGGCTTGAAGAAGTTGATGCCTGGTGGTGGCTGAAAGGAGCCAGTCGTCGAGATACGGAAACACCTGGAATCCTTGACGTCTCAGGTGAGCCGTGACCACTGCCATACATTTGGTGAACACTCTGGGGGCTGTAGTGAGACCAAAGGGCAGGGCTCTGAATTGGAAATGACTGGACTCCAGCCGAAGCGGAGAAACCTTCTGGAGCATCTGTGAATTTTTATGTGATAATGCATCCTGAAGATCTATTGAGCACATCCAGTTGTCCTTCTCTAGGAAGGGCAAAATTGACTGAAGTGTGACCATTCGAATCTTGTCTTTCTCACAGACTTGTTGAGTCTGCTGAGATCCAATATTGGTCTCCAGTCTCCCGTCTTTTGGGGACCAAAAAGAATCTTGAGTAGATTCCGGCTCTGAATGGTCTATTGTAACTGGCTGAATGGCTCTTTTTGTAGAAGTTTTAATACTTCTAACTCTGCAACTTCCCTTAGACCGGGTGGTACATCTGGAAGGGAATTTGAATGAGAGAAGGGACTTTCCTCGAAAGGAATTTTGTAACCCTCGGATATGATCGACTGTACCCATCTGTCTTGAGTGAGGGAACGCCAGGCTTCTGGGTACAGCGATAGTCTTCCCCCGACTGCCTCCAAGGATGGACAGTCGGGCAACATCTCAGGGATGCTGAAAGGGCTTGTCAGAGAGAGGCTCTCTGCTTCCCTGGTTCTGTGGACCCCCTCTGCCTCTACAGCGGCGTCTGTTATTATTACCCCCTCTGCCTCTAGGGGTAAACTGACCACGTGTATCCGGCATGACTCCTTGGGATTTGCGGAACCACATCTTTCCACCCTTCTGTCCTTTAGGGTAAGGTCTAGAAGGGGTGGAAAAATGGACCCCTACGGCAGAAAGAGTCTTGCCATCCTGTTCACACCTGGTCAATGTATCCTTCACTTGAGGGCCAAACAAAGCTGACCCATCAAAGGGAGAATTTGTGAAGGACGCCTTAAAGGGATCTGCAAAATTACAGAGCCGCATCCAGGCTTGGCGTCTAAGAGCCACCCCTGTACCTGCAGCTCTACTCGCTCCATCTGCTGCATATGATATCAGTCGCATGGAGGAGTTAGCGATAGAATTAAGGATTCCTAGCTGCGAAGCAATTTTTTCTTGAGCCCCTGCAGCTGTGGGATCCTGTACTACTTCACCTAGTTCCTTAAGGATGTCCCTTTGGAGTCTGAAGTGACATAAGTAGTTCAGCGAGCGCATAGCAAAGGTCGCTGAAGAGAACATCTGCTTACCATACCTATCCATGGTCCTAGAATCCTTTTTAGGAGGATGGACAGGTACGGAAGGATCTGCAAGTTCCTTCTTAGTGGCAGCCGCCACCACCATGGCATCAGCAGGGACACCTTTCGTAAGGAATTGCTTTTCCGAAGGGGCAGTAATAAATTTAGATGGCCTCCTAGGAACTGGCTCTACAGAGTCAGGAGCAGCCCAAGCCTTTCGAGCAATAACCTCCATAAGTGGGTCGAAAGGCGGAGACACCCAGGAGATGGAGGGCCGAGATCCAAACGCCTCTAGGTATACCGACTCATCCTCAGAGGGATTTGTGGAGGGCCAGTTTCCCCTCTGTTTTAGGAGTTCTAGGATGTCTGAAAAGGAGACATCCTCAGAGGGGGATCTTGGGGATCCCTCCGACTCATCTAAGTCGGTATCTGAAGTGATAGACTCAGGGGAGTCTAGGTGTTTCCTCTTACAAATCCTCTTGCGCGGAGGATCTCCTGACTGATCAGGAGAATCCTCGGAAGAGGGGGTTATTCCCAGTGGGGAAACCTGAGGCGGAGGATCTCTGGGTCCGGGAGCAAGAGAGATGGCAGAGATATCGACAGGCACTGTAGAGGGAGGAGCTAAGGGGATAGACTGCTGGCTGAGCCCAGTGGAGAGCACACTCTTCATCACCTCTAAGGCCCCCCTCCCAGGGAGGTCCGAGAGAACCCGTTCCAAAGAAACCGGAACTCCAGGGCCCACCGAAAGGGAAGGCTCCAAGGCAGATGTCGGAGCCGAGCTCACCAAGGCCGAGGCTCCAAGGGGAAGAGTGGGGTCGGACAAGGGTCCGATGCCACTCACCCCCTCGGAGGAGACCAGGGAAGCCCAACCACCGAATCCCTCTAAGGAAGGTCTCGAAGAGGAGATATGAGTAGATGCCGAGGGTGCAGAAGGGGGGGAATCCGCCCCTCAGCCATAGCAGAAACTATCCCCGAAGACTCCAGCTCCAAACTCTGAGGTAGAGTCGAAGGAGGAACTTCAAGAGGGTGTGGACTAATAGTCGTCTGTTGAGACGGACTATGCAGCATCTGGGCCAGTGCCTGTGATTTCAATAATCTACTGACCACCCTCTCTAAATCATGGTCAGAAAGCCTGGATGACCTAGATGATCGGCTCCGATGACTCCGCTCCGAGAGGAGAGGTGAGGCCGGAGCCGAGAGTATCGGTTCCAAGGAAGGGGACCTGGACCTCTTCCTCGAAGGAACCATCGGAGCCGAAGAAACCATAGATGCAGTTGGAGCCGAGGTCTTTTTGGCTCCGACAGAAAGTCTCGATGCATCGGCTCCAGCCGGAGCCGATACAGACAACAGTAACGGTGTCGGAGCCGGTCGGCGCCGACACCGAAGCCTGAGCCACATGGTGGTCGGAGCCAGTCGGAGCCGACACCAATGTGACTGAAACAGTATCGGCACCGATAGCCATCGGTGCCGAAGATTTTTGCAAACCAGGATCGGCTCCAGCGGAGCGATCTCGACTCGAAGTCGAACCGAGGCCGCAGGCTTGGACACAGAAGCCTGGGCCTTGGAAGACTCTGAAGTCTTGCTCGGAGCCGATTTAGCCGGAGAGCCCTCCGGTTTAAGACGACCCCTTAAAATCAATTTATTTCTCCTCTCCTGCAGGACTCTCTGGCTAAAGGAATGGCAAATCGCACAGGAGTCCTGCAGGTGGAGAGGTCCCAGGCAATATAAACAAGAAGTGTGACCGTCTGTCAGAGACATCTTCTGACAGCACGAGTCACACTTCTTAAAGCCTGAGACCCTCTGCTCTTTGGACATAGTGGACAAACTCAGAACCACACAGTCCCAAACAAACAACTAAACTATAGTTGAAAAAGTAAAATCTCAACACACACCCTGACAGGGGGGGGGGGGATGGGAGGGAAGAAGGCCTGACTAAAAAAATAAAGTAGGAAGGATAATTTTAGTCAAAAAATGGCTTAATATAAACTAAAAATGTTAGATAATAAGATTAAAAGTGAAAAGGGGCTAAAAACAGTTTAATATAAAACACTTACCAGGAGCTGGTAAAAGGAGGACCTCATCAGCGAAGCGGCAAACAAGATCTGGGTACTTACCGCCTTGCATCATGGGATATGCGGCTGCCTCGAGCAGGTAAAAGTGACTCTCGAGCTTAGCAAAGTGCCGAGTCGGAGCCGAGGATCAGCTCCGAACCCATCAAGCAAGAATGAAGGCGAGATTGACAACTTAACATCTGCTTATAAACAAACTTTATGCCCACAACATTAGGGTGACTACTAAATATCCCAAATGAGAACTAAACCAACAGGTAAAAAGACACACAGAAAAAAAAAACAAAGGCAAAAAAACCCAGCCAAACCAAAGTCTCTACTGTGGAATTCCTTATATATTCTTGAAATGAAGCCGAAGGTGGTACATGGAAATGACCCATTAAAAAAATACAAGTGTTCTAGCCACAAAGCTTCTGATGTCAACTTCTTGTAAGTCATACGAATAAGAACATCAAAAGTCTAAAGCAGCAGTCCTTCCAAAGTTACTCATACATGCTCTTCAGCTGCAGGAAACTTATTTCAACATATGTATTCAAACTGCATGCCCATGTTGTTAACCCCAGAAACCATTTCACAACCAAAACAAAAGACATGAAAAGCAATTGTCATTGTGTTACTGCAACAATAAACTTGAAGTGAAGATATAATGAATGACATGGTTCATAAAGTTAAAAGCCAAAAACTACACAAGCTGTTCATTATGTACATACTAAACTCCATTACCCAGCACCAAAAATTACCACCACATACTTACCTGAAATGCTTCAATCACTACTTAAGCAGTGTAATGTTATATACTATCACCCTTAAAAATTTCAGTACATATACATATTTTGACAAGCAAGACATCACCTCCATAGATTCTCCAGTCTCCGAGCTCCTGAGAGGTCTTCATTCAATACAGTATTATCGATATTTGAAGCTAGGAGCAAGAAAGACAGTATATACATTTTTAGCGGTGTTGAAACTTTATGTTAACTGACTGGATAAGCTTACAATGCAGTAACTCGACACATTTTTTGAAAATACAACTCGCTTGCAAAAAAATAAATAAATAAAATTAAAAAAAAACAATAATGGTTTCTCCCCTAAAAAATATAATGCAACTCTTGCTTATGAAGTAACACACCCATTTCACAGACTTCACGCTTATCCAGACTATTATCAACCTATCTTGCTTTAGTTCTATTACTGTATAAGCAGAAATGAGCTACTGGTACAGTTTTTAATCTGCAAAAAGCCATGCTATGCAGACTACATGCATTTAATCATATATCAGCTCCTTTGTGCATTTCATCTCAAAGCATTACAGCTTTCACACGAGTTCATCTTCAATACTCTGCTAGAGATATCACAAGATCAACGTAATCAGCGGCTCCTGTAACACAATCATCCACCATCTTATGCAGTGGATGGACTGGCTTACTCCAAAAAAGCAGAACAGACAGGGACTGCAAACTCTGATGCGTTAACACTTACACAGGTAGATTTATTTTTAATGCTCAGAACTACTAACAGCTGGCAAGTGCTCACTTTTTTTTTAATGCATCTTTGTTAAACCATCACATTTGAAGTTGCACAGTACAGCTGTGTAGCTAACCTACTCTGACATCTATAGTTCTAAACCAATGTTGCAGTACTGAGCCTTGGGGCTTCCTGCCATGCAGGAGCTCTCAGCCAGCCTGAATGCTAGAGTTGGCACACATCCTTTGCTATCTGACTTCAGGACATCGGTGTTATAAAAAGGTGTTGAATGGTGCCATCTTCAGGACTTTGATGTACAAGAGTTCAATGTTCCACAGGTGGTGCACTACCTGCCCCTACTAACAAATGATGGCCTTGATCTATGATCTATGGAAGCAGGGGGTGAGGGGGGGGTGACTAGTGGGCACGATGCTCACCCCAAACCCCAGGTTGGGAGATGAGAGAAGATGGTTAGGAAGGAGGGCAAAGGTATTGAAATAAAAGGAAGAGGAGGACATCTATGGTTATGGTACGACTTTACACAACTTTTCTATGTCCTTCTATTCACATGTTGCAGTAGTCGGTACATATGGGTGAGTGCCAAAGCTCACTGTAAAGGGGGAGGTGGTCTAGTAGAATTCTCCAAGAATCCATGAAGGATATCCCTGGCAAATCTAGCTCTAGACCTACAAATCTGGTCTACCACGTAATGCTTCGTGAAGGTGTGTACAGAAGACCAAGTAGCAGCTTCAAGGATAGTGGAGGTGTCCAAGCCCTTGAAGAAGGCTCCAGGAGGCCATTGCCCTGATGGAGTGTGCTTTAATACTCCCTTGCAAGGATTTCCCATGATGTTTGTAGCAAAAGGTAATAGTTTTGGAAATCCATGTAGAAATGATTTGTTTAGATACTGCTTTTCCTAAGGCACTGGGGTGAAAAGAGAAACAGTTGATACACCTGCCTGATTGGTCTGGTTTTGAGCACACACAATCTGAGTTGTCTGTGCACATCCAATGAATGAAGCACTCTCTCACTGTCTCCCTGTGGATTGGGGAAGAAGGTGGGCAGGTGTATGGTTTAAAGAAAGGTCATTAACCACCTTGGGCATGAATGAAGGGTTAGTTCTAAGGGTTACTCTGTGTGGAATACAAGAAAGGGTGGAATAACCATGAAGGCTTACAGCTCAGACACTCTTCTAGCTGAGGTCAAGGCCATGAGGAGGACAGTCTTCCATGTGTAGCATTTTAGGGAAGCTTTGGATGCTGGCTCAAAAGGGGGTAGCGTTAGCTTCTCTAAAATATAGTTCAGGTCCCATGGAGAGGGAATGGGCTTCCTTGGTCACCTGAGATTAAGGGCCCCCTTAAGGAAGGGCTTTGCAGGCAATCTGGAAGCTGGGGGGGTCCAAAGGGAGGTATGCTGAAATGGCAGACAAATGGGCCTTAATGGATAATAATGCTAACCCTGTCTGCAAAAGTTCACACAGATAAGTCAGTACTAGAGGAGTCTCGCTTTGCAATGGGTCCAACTGGCTTTTGAGACACCATATGGGAATCTTTTTCACTTGGATAGGTAAGATCTCCTGGTATTGGGTTTCCTGGTCTCCTGCAGGACAGTGAGCACGTCCTCATTATAAAGGTGTATGAATGGGAACAAAATCCTATCACCCACAGGAGTGTGGTTAACAGATTGCTACTGTGGGTGGATTTCGGTTCCCTTGTCCTGTGTGAGAAGGTCCACTCAGAGGTAACTTGTGGTTACTGCCCTTGGATAACTGTAGGAGAAGAGGCAACCAATGCTGTCTTGGCTGATAGGGAGTCACCAGCAAGATTTTTGATCTGTCCTGCTGTACCTTCACAGCAGGGCCTTCTAAACAAGAGGGAAGGGGTAATGCATAGAAAAACAGCCACTTCCAAGAAATTGAAAAGGCATCCATTGCCATAGCCCGTGGTTATGGTAGTTTGGTAAAGTTGTAGAAGAAAGAGGGATGTTGCCTGTTGATCTATTTAAGGTGTACCCCCATCAGTGGGCCAGGTCCAGAAAGACATCCTTGTGTAGCATCCATTCGTGGGCCATAGTGATGGGTCTGCCTTGGAATTCTGTTGTGAAGGTATGTATACTGCCTGTAGAGTCATTCCTTGGGTGGAGGCCAGTTCCCACACCAGGAGAGCTAGTTTGTAAAGCAAGCATGATTTGGTTTCCCCTTACTTGCTGAGATACCACAGTAATGTGGTACTGTCTGTAAAAAGCTTCAGGGGGTCCCTGTTGAAGTCTGGTTTAGAAGGCCTGTAGGGCCAGTAGTATTGCCCTCATTTCTCTCACATTGATGTGCTCTTTCTTGTATGGTGCTGGTCACACTCCCTGCACTTTCAGGTGCCCCAAAGTTGCTCCCCACCCTAGATCTGAGGTGTCTGTGTACATAATCTGTTTTGGTTGAGCGAGTTGGAGTGGAAGACCTGGGTTAAGCTTCACCTGATTCAACCACCAATGCATCTCCTGTTTGAGGCAGGGCAGGAGGGGCACCCTGTTCTCTAGGAGGTGAGAATGCTGCGTCCAAACTGACCTGAGGTACCATTGCAGTTTCCTCATGTGAAGTCTGGCTAAAGGCAGCACGGGAATAGTGGAAGCCATGTAGCCCAGGAGCCTGAGGTACTATCTTGCGGTCATTTCTTTGGCTGAAAGAACTAGGAGCAAATAATGTGTCAAACTTTCCATCTTTTGAGAAGGAAGGTAGGCTTTCATGATGTCTGTTCTGATCCTGCACCCCAGGAAGACTGTCTTGTGTAGGTACCAGTTGAGATTTTGGGTAATTGACCTGAAACCCCAGGGACTCTAGGAATGCAATGGTTTCTTGTAAGTGTTGTAGGAGGGACTGTTTGCAGTCTGCCTGAATGAGGTTGTCATTCAAATATGGAAATATCTAGATCCTGTTTGTCCTGCAGAAGGCACTTACTGGTGCCAGACATTTGGTGAAGACTCTGGGTGCAGTGGAAATCCCAAAGGGCAAGGCAAGAATTGAAAGTGAGAGGAGCCCACTGAGAACCTTGGATACTTCCTTGGCCTTATAGGGATGTGGAAATAGGCATCCTTGATGTCCAATGTGGCCATCGACCCTTGAGGGAAGAGAAGCGGAAAGAGAGTTGGCAAAGTCAGCATCCTGAGGGTGTGCACCTGAAGGAAGAGGCTGAGATGTAAGAGGTCTAGAATTGGTCTCCAGGGACAGTCTTTTCTTGGAACTGGGAAAATCCTGGAGTAAAAACCTCTTCCCATAGCAGACTATGGAACCAGCTGAATAGTACCTTGAGTCATAAAGTGGGGGATGGGAAATTCCCTTTCTCTGTAGTGGAATGATCCATATCATGAAGTATCAGTTTTCTATTACAGATAGAACCCTCTTGTCTGTAGTGACAAGTCTCCACACTTGGAGACAGTGAGAGAGATGCAAGGACAGAGGGATAGAGGGAGGGGGTGGTAGTTTCAAGGTGGGCAGGTAAGTCGCACACTACCTGCCCTGTCTTGCAAGGGTGCCCTCTGGTAGATGGTGTGGCTCTGGCAGAAGTGGATTGCTTCTTGAAGGTTTCCCTAGGCCTAGCAGAGGGAGCAGGCCGTGAGTGCTTCCTGATAAACTGAGTTTTAGAAAGAAAATACCTCTGAAACTTTGGAATAGGGAACACCAATAGATGTTTTAAATCTTGCATCTCTTTCCCCTTTTGTTGCAAGGACTTGAATAAGCCTGCCACCTTTTCTCCAAACAGGGCTAAGTTGCCCAAAGGAGCATCTACCAGCATAGCTCTAAAATCATCTGGCAGGAGCTGGAAACATAACCAGGAATACCTTCTTAAAGCAAATGCTGATGCTGCAGACCTGGCTGAGGCCTCAGCAGTATCACAGCCGCACGTGGAGTGCCTGGTAACCTGAGAAGTCAGGGAAAAGTACAGTTTTGTACCTACCATAAATGTAGATGTCCGATAGGTATGCATCTGCAGTCCTAACATATGGGTTGTCCTGCCTCAGGCAGCCCTTCGGTCGGCCGGATTCCAAAGTCTGGGTCTGGCCTCGGCTGATGTCGCACTTCACCCGACGTCATAGCTGCTGGGGTATAAAGGCATCAGCCGACGCCATTTTCCTCAGTGTTTCTTGCCCCAGATGCCAGGTGCCCTCTAGGAAGGCTAATTTTGGATAAATGCAGATGATTCCAAACAGTAGAGAGCAAAATATATATACATATATATACATACAAACAAATACACCATAATAGATTCCCCAGCTAGCTAAAAGAGGGGTAAGTACCCTAGGAATACCACAGAGGGGAAGGAGGGTGGGTAATCCTGACTGCAGATGCATACCTATCGGACATCTACATTTATGGTAGGTACAAAACTGTACTATGTCCTTCAAGGATGCATCTGCAGTCCTAACATATGGGTAGAATACCATAGCCAAACTGGGGAGGAGGCACTAAGATAATGATGGTGTAGTTAAGATCCCTTGCAAAACAGCAGTTGCAAAACCTGCTCGGGATCTGGAGTATAAAGGAAGATTATAATGCTTGGCAAATGTATGCACGGAGCTCCAAGTAGCAGCTTCTAAAATGTCTTTGGTAGCCACTCCTCGTAGGAAAGCTGTAGTGGTGGCTGTAGCTCTTGTGGAGTGAGGCCTGATATTTTCAGGAGTTGTCTTTCCATGAAAAGAGTAGCAGAATCTAATGCAATTTCCTATCCATTTTGAGATTGTCTGTTTTGAAATTGCTTTTCCTTGCACTCGTGTTGCATATGCTACCAGAAGCTGGTCAGTTTTTCTGCTGGCCTTAGTTCTGTCCAGATAGTAGCGTAATTGTCTGTGCACATCCAAGGTGTGTAGTAGTCTTTCCCCCCTGTTCTGTGGGTTGGGGAAGAATGTAGGTAAATGAATAGCTTGGTTCAATGATACCCTGGAGACCACCTTTGGCATAAAAGTAGGATTAGCTCTCAGAGACACTCTATCCTGATGGAAAATAAGGAAAAGCTGTACTGCCATTAATGCCTGTAACTCAGATACCCTTCTTGCTGAAGTGATTGCTAGCAGGAATGCAGTTTTCCAAGATAAGAACTGTAAGTCTGCTGTTGCTGCTGGTTCAAAAGGGGGAAGTGTTAATTTTTCCAGCACAAAGTTGAGATCCCATGCAGGTAGAGGTGGTTTCCTTGGAGGTTTTACGTTTTTGATTCCTCTCAAGAACTGCCTGAGTAGAGGATGAGAGAAGACAGGAGGATCCATGTTGTACTCTGCTGAAATTGCTGATGCATGAATCTTAATGGAGGAGTAGGACAGGCCATTGTGGAACAGTTCTGCTAAGTATTCCAGGATGTGTGCTATGTTTGCCAATGAGACATTTTCTCCCTTTGCTGCACTCCAAATGAGGTATCTTTTCCATTTGGCTGAATATGTTTTCCTTGTGGAGGGTCTGCGAGCCTCCAGGATAATGTCCTTAACCCTCTGAGATAAATCTGGTTGATTTTGTTTTATGCAATATTCCAAGCAGTTAGCTGCAGTGTTTTCAAGTTTGGATGCAGGGTCTTGTAGTTGTTCTGTGTTAGAAGTAAGGGACATAGAGGTAGAGGCCATGAGTTTGCCCGAGACATGCTTCTCAGTAGCGGGTACCAATGTTGTCTTGGCCAGTCTGGAGCTATCAGGATTACCTTTGGCTGTTCCTCTCTGATCTTCAGTAGGACTTTGTACATCAAAGGAAGAGGTGGAAATGCATATGCTGTCAGGTTTTTCCAGCTGAAGGAAAGGGAGTCCACCCTCCAGGCAAGTGGGTGGTATACTCTTGAGCAGAATTTCTTCAATTGGTGGTTGTGTGGGGAGGCGAACAGGTCTATCTCTGGCATTCCCCATTTCTTTGTTATAGTTTTGAAGATATCTGGATGCAGCATCCATTCGTGAGCATCCGTGGTAGTTCTGCTTAAGGTGTCTGCTAGTGAATTTTCTTTTCCTGGTACAAATCTGGCCTGCAGTTGAATGTTGAGATTCAGGGCCGAATCCCACAGGTCCATTGCCATCCGGCATAGAGGTTATGAGTGTGTACCTCCCTGTTTGTTGATGTACCACATGACTGTGGTATTGTCCGTCCTTATCAGCAGGTGACCTTGTTGGAGGAATGGTCTGAATGCCTGGATTGCATGCTTCACTGCCAGCATCTCCTTTAGATTTGTGTGTAGATTCAGCTGGTCTTGGGACCATAGGCCTTGTATACACTTGTCTTCCATGTGTGCCCCCCAGCCTAGATCTGAGGCGTCCGTGGTGATGGTGTGGCTTGGATGTGGTTTGTGGAAAGGCAATCCTCTGTTTATCTGACAGGCCTGAGCCCACCACAGGAAATCTTTTTTCAGGCATGGAATAATTGGAATCTGGGCTTCTAGACTGTGCTTGTGTTGAGACCATACATTCCTTAGGTACCATTGCAACTTTCTCATATGCAGCCTGGCATGCGGGATCAATATTATGCAGGATGCCATGTAACCCAGGGCTTGCAGGAATTTCCTTGCAGTAAGCTGAGTTTGTGTTGTTAATGCCATGAAATAGACTGGTAGTTGCTTTTGTTTTTCCTCTGTGAGAAAAGCCATCTGAGTTGTTGTATCCAGTTCTGCACCCAAAAATGTTATCCTTTGGGATGGTACTAGCCTTGACTTTTGAATGTTGACTGTGTATCCCAAGGCTTGCAACAGTTGTATGACATTGGCCAAATCCTTTGTTAATTTTGTCTTGTTGTCCGCTTGTATTAGGCAGTCATCCAGGTATGGGTAAATTTGAATTCCCTGAAGCCTGCAATGAGCAATTACTGATGCCAGGCATTTCGTGAATACTCTGGGCGCAGTAGATAAGCCAAACGGCAATGCTGAGAACTGATAATGCTCTGAGATCCTGCAAGAAATCTGAGGTGTCTTCTGCAATCTGGTCGTATAGGGACGTGCAGATATGCCTCCTTGAGATCTAGAGTCACCAGCCAAGACTCCTTGCCCAACATGGGAAGAAGTTGCTGTAGGGTCAGCATTTTGAATTTTGGAACAATGAGGTATGTGTTCAGTGCGGACAAGTCGAGAATAGGTCTCCATCGATTTTCTTTTCTTGGTACAAGGAATAGTCTGGAGTAAAATCCTTGGCCTTGTTCCATAGATGGTACCTTTTCTATTGCTCTCATCCTTAGTAAGTTGATGATTTGTTTTAGTGCCTCTGTTTTTTGGCTTGGTGGAAGGTTTGGCATTCCACTCTTTTTTGGTAGAGTGTGGAAGTGAAACCTGTAGCCCTTGTCTATTGTTTGTAAAGTCCATTTGTCTCCTGTAATGCGATGCCAGTTGTCTGAAAATAAGGCTAGCTTTCCGCCCAAGGGTGCTTCCAGTTGTTCCCTGGTAGGCGGAATCAGAGCCAAGTCATTGTGTCTGTCCTGTGGAAGTGGTTGTAGTCGCAGCTGTGGCAGCACTCCTCTGGTTGGCAGGTTGCCACTGACGTCCCCTGTAGGCACCGCTAGATTGACCTCTGCCTCTTGGGCGTCTATTTCTGCCTCTCTGTGCTCTGGAGGTGTCTGGAAATGACCAATTCTTCGAAGGCCAATTTCTGCTAAACCTCAGTGGTTGGACCTGCAAAAAATACTTGACTGTTTGGACAGATTTTGCTTTTTCTTCCACTTTCTTTAGAACCTCCTGTGCAGGGGAGCCAAACAAACCTTGTTTCTCCATAGGAGCATCTAGGAGTTTTGACTTAACATGGTCTGGTAAGGATTGCTCTTTTAACCAGGCATGCCTTCGAATCACTGCTCCAGTCATAGCTGATCTAAAAGAAGCCTCCAGTGCATCATAGCCACATTTTAAAAAATGATTACTGACCTGTTGAGAGTTATGTACCAAATCCTGAAGGGACTTTCGGTCTATAGGTTCAGGAGAGGACAGTTTTTTTATTTAGCTGGTCTAACAAAAATTCCTGGTACTGAATCATGTGAAATTGACAGTTTAAGGCCCTGGCCAAAAGAGTAGCAGATGTATAAACCTTTTTACCCCATCTCTCTAATGCTCTAGATTCCCTTTCAGAGGGAAGAGGGTTTTTGGCAGAGGCAGCTGCAACACCTTTAGGGCCCTCAGAAATGGTTTCTGGGTCTGCAACATGAGCCTTATACAAGTGGTAGTGAGTGTCCGGGACCCTGAAAATATCTGTCAGGCTTGGCAGGGGCCGGAGGAAGAGAATCAGGGGCAGTACTGGCATCATTATATGCATCATCAACAACTGATAGTACAGGAGGTATGGCTAAAGGCCTATGCTGTGGTAAGTGTAAAAAGGTCCTTAGCCTTTTCCTTGAATCTGAAAAATCCTGGCCCTGCCATTGGAAGTGTTCCCTCATAGAGTGTAGGGTTTCCCCAAAAGAAAATTCTTCAGGAGGAGAAGCAGAAGGAATGGAGTCTTCTGCATCAGAATCCTCATAAGGTGAGTATGGGCCTTCCTGATGGTCAGAAATATCTGAGCCATCCGAGGAATAGTCTGTAGAGAGAGGTTCAGGGGGTTCAGTCCTAGGCCTCTTATCTGGAGGAGGTTGAGAGGCCCTGTCTGGGTGAGGTTGGGATCCCCTGATCAAAGAAATAAGATCCTCAGCCAGGCTGAGTATCTGGGAACTAGAGGTAGGCCTGTGAGAGGGAGCTTTTGTAGGTAAGGTCTTAGAAGTTTTGGCTGCTTTAGCCCTGGAAAAGGCCTTGATAGACATAGAAGCAGGGGGTCTAGCAGCCCCACGTGCAGGAGTAGAGATGTCTAAAGGAATAGTGTCTGACAAATCCTGGGTGCCTGCTTCTGCAGCAGTAATTTCTGTAGCCGATTCAGCCATGGCCTGCGTGGCCTCGGTTATCGGCGGCATGCTTTCGGCCGAAGGGAGAACCGAGGACTCGGTTTCAGCCGAAACCGAGACGCTCGCGGTTGGCCTAACCGTGGTTTCAGCCGAAACCGCAGGCCGCGAGTGTCGGTCCTTTTCCTTGCGATTTTTAGCTAATTGTGTAGTCGGAGTCTCCGACGGCATTTTATATGCAAAAGCGGGACCAAAACACTCTTCTGCAAACTCCGACCGACGTCTAAGCGTCCGTCGGTTGAAGGAAGCACAGGCTAGACAAGCTGATACGTAGTGGTCTGGGCCTAAGCAAGGAAGGCAGTAAGAGTGGAAATCCTTATGAGGTATTTGTTTCCCACAAGTTAAACAATTATTTACTTTGTCTGACATCGGCTGAGGCAAGAAAGAGTCCCCAACGGGGTACTTAGCTTTTTTAGAAGTCTTCGGTAGTAGAAATCTCTGGATCTGACCGACCGGCACTTGCGAACAGCTTCTGCTTCGGGCACCGCGCGGCAAGAAAGACTGAGGAAAATGGTGTTGGCTGATGCCTTTATACCCCAGCAGCTATGACGTCGGGTGAAGTGCGACATCAGCTGAGGCCAGACCCAGACTTTGGAATCCGGCCGACCGAAGAGCTGCCTGAGGCAGGACAACCCATATGTTAGGACTGCAGATGCATCCTTGAAGGACATCAAAAGAGGATAGTTGAGCTTTGGCTGCTGAGTCTGGGAAGTCAGATAATTCCTTGGCAATTTTCTCCAGAAGGGATAAAGCATATTTAGACATGCGTTTCTGGTAACTGATTGCTCTGAAGGAAGAGTAGCAAAAGTGTACATCTTTTTACCCAAACGCTCCATGGTTTTGCTGTCCTTGTCAACAGGAAGGAGGGTGCAGAAGGCAGAAATTTTGAAGCCTTGCCAGTTGAAACAGAAATGGTGGCTGGGTCTGCAGCTGGCCACTTAAGAATGTTGCAGTCTCAGGGACTATACAGAATTTATCAGGTCTGTGTGGAGCAGGAGGCTGGGAGTCCAGGTTCAGGGATGCTGCTAAAAAGACATCCAAAAAGGCTGGATGAATGGGAGGAATAGCAGAAGGGGCTGGGGAATCCATCTGGATGAGGTCATAATATATTTTTTTGCACTTCAGTCATCTCCCAGGATTCCCACTTAAAATGTTCCTCCATTTTAGCTATAGTTTCCTCAAAGGTTAGATCTTCTGCAGGTGGATCTAGATCCACAGATTCTTCCTCTGGGGAACCATATCCAAAGGAAGAAGGGAGGTGAGAAGTGTAGGAGAGTGACTCTTCAGAAGATGAGTCAGAGTAGTCTTCCATCTGACAGGGTTCTGTAGCCTGAAGCCTAGAACTCAGGATTGGAGGATGCATAGTGGAAGTCCCAGGTGTAGTAGGCCACAAGGCCATAAAGGCATTAAATAGGCTTTGAGAGAAAGCCTGCCAATCTGGTGTACTTTCTGTAACAGGGGACACATGCTTCCTCTTCTCCTTCTTTTTGAGGGAAGGCTTAGCTGGCGTCTGAAAGTACAGTTTTGTACCTACCATAAATGTAGATGTCCGATAGGTATGCAACTGCAGTCCTAACATATGGATTGTCCTGCCTCAGGCAGCCCTTCGGTTGGCCGGATTCCAAAGTCTGGGTCCGGTGTCGGCTGATGTCGCCCTTTCCCCAACGTCAGAGCACCTGGGGTATAAAAGCATCAGCCAACGCCATCTTCTTCAGTGTTTCTTGCCCCAGATGCCAGGTGCCCTCTAAGGAAGGCTAAATTTTGAAAATAGAGAAAAAATTCCAGACAAGTACAACAACATAAAAACAAATACACCATAAAAGATTACCCCAGGTAGCTAAAATGAGGGGTAGAACCCAAAAGAAGACCACAGAGGGGTAGGTGGGAGGGAAAACCTAACTGCAGTTGTATACCTATCGGACATCTACATTTATGGTAGGTACAAAACTGTACTAGGTCCTTCAAGGATGCAACTGCAATCCTAACATATGGGTTGAATACCATAGCCAACCTGGGGATGGAAGGCACGAAGACAAAGATGGTGTAGCTAAAATGCCCTGCAGGACTGCAGAAGCAAACCCTGCTCTGGATCTGGAATATAAAGGCAGGTTGTAATGTTTGGAAAATGTATGCATGGAGCTCCATGTAGCAGCTTCTAAAATGTCCTTTGTTGCCACTTCTCTTAAGAAGGCTGTGGAGGTGGCTGTAGCTCTGGTGGAATGTGGCCTGATGTCAGCTGGCACAGTTTTTCCATGAAAAGAGTAGCAGAATCGAATGCAATTTCCAATCCATTTAGAAATTGTCTGTTTGGAAATTGCTTTTCCTTGCAATCCAGCAGCGCAAGCTACAAAAAGCTGGTCAGATTTTCTGAAAGACTTTGTTCTGTCCAAGTAATAGCGCAACTGTCTGTGTATGTCCAAGGTGTGCAGAAGTCTCTCTCCTTTATTTTGAGGATTGGGGAAGAAGGTAGGCAGGTGAATAGCTTGATTCAGGGACACCCTGGATACCACCTTTGGCATGAATGACGGATTGGTTCTCAAAGAAACTCTGTCCTGATGAAAAATGAGAAATGGCTGTATTGCCATAAGGGCCTGTAGCTCAGAGACTCTTCTTGCTGAGGTTACTGCCAGTAGGAAAGCTGTCTTCCAAGACAGAAATTTCAACTCTGAAGATGCTGCTGGTTCAAAGGGAGGAAGAGTTAATTTTTCCAGCATGAAGTTGAGGTCCCATGCAGGCACTGGTGGTTTCCTTAGAGGATTGATGTTCTTTATACCTCTTAGAAACCGTCTTAGCAATGGGTGAGAAAATACAGGCAGATCAGTGTTATATTTGGCAGATATTGCTGAAGCATGTATTTTTATGGAAGAATATGAAAGGCCATTGTGGAGCATTTCAGCCAAATATTCTAGGATCTGTGGAAAGCTCATCACTGATGAGTCTTGACCCTTTTTGCTGATCCAGAAAAGAAATCTCTTCCATTTTGCTGAGTATGTTTTTCTAGTGGAAGGTCTGCGCGCCTCCAGGATGATATCTTTTACCCTTTGGGAAAGTGTATCCTGAGGAATAGTCATGGAATCTTCCAAGCTGTCAGCTTCAATGTTTTCAAGCTGGGGTGTAGTGTCCTGCAATTGTGCTGTGTCAGAAGAAGTGGCCATTGAGGAAGGAGCCACGGATTGGTGTGTGTCAAGCTCCGTAGCAGTGGGTACCAGTGTTGTCTTGGCCAGTCTGGAGCTATCAGTATGACTTTCGGCTGCTCTGTCTTGATCTTTAGTAACACCTTGGTCATCAAAGGAAGAGGTGGGAAGGCATATAGTATTAGGGAGTTCCAACTGAAGGAGAGAGCGTCCACCTTCCATGCTTGAGGGTGGTATGTCCTTGTGCAAAACTTTTTCAGATGGTGGTTGAGGTGGGAGGCAAAAAGATCTATGTCCGGCCTTCCCCATGCTTGAGTTATTTGTAAGAAAATGTCTGGATGCAACATCCATTCGTGTGGATCCATGATGTTTCTGCTTAGGCTGTCCGCCAGAACATTGTCCTTCCCTGGTACAAACTGGGATTGTAGCTCTATTTTCAATTGAAGGGAAATATCCCAGAGATTCATTGCCAGTCTGCAAAGAGGGTAGGAATGGGTACCTCCTTGCTTGTTTATGTACCACATAACTGTGGCATTGTCTGTCCTTAGTAGATGGCCCTGATGCATGAACTTTTCAAAGGCCTTGATTGCATGTATCACTGCCAGCATTTCTTTTTGGTTGATGTGCAGGTGCTTTTCTTTGTGTGTCCATTGTCCTTGAATGCATCTGCCCTCCATGTGCGCCCCCCATCCATGGTCTGAGGTGTCTGTTATTATGGTTTGACTTGTACGAGGCTTGCTGAAAGGCAGACCTTTGTTTATTTGGCTTGCTTGGGCCCACCACAGAAATTCCTTTTGAAGGCATGGAATGAGTGGGATCAAAGCTTCCAGGCTGTGGCTGTGTTGAGACCATAGACTTTTTAGATACCATTGTAGTTTCCTCATATGCAGCCTTGCGTGTGGAATCAGAAGAATGCAAGATGCCATGAAACCCAGGGCCTGCAGGATTTTTCTTGCAGTCATCTGGGTATGTGTTGCTAATTTTCTGAAGTATTCTGGTAATTGTTTTTGTTTTTCTTTTGTCAGAAACGCCATCTGGGTGTTTGTGTCCAGTGTGGCACCCAGGAAAGGTATTTGTTGGGATGGTACGAGACTTGATTTCTGAATACTGACCGTGAATCCCAAGGCCTGCAGTAGGTGAATGACAGTCCAAGTTTTTTAACAAGGCTTGTTGGCTGTCCGCTTGTATAAGGCAGTCGTCCAGGTAAGGGTATATTTGTATCCCCTGAAGTCTGCAATGTGCAATTACTGATGCCAGGCATTTCGTGAACACTCTGGGCGCAGTAGATAAGCCAAAGGGCAATGCTGAGAATTGATAATGCTCTGAGCCTGCAAGAAATCCGAGGTATCTTCTGCAACTTTGTCTGATTGGGACATGCAGGTATGCCTCCTTGAGGTCCAGAGTTACCAGCCAAGACCCCTTGCCCAGCATGGGAAGGAGTTGCTATAAAGTCAGCATTTTGAATTTTGGCACAATAAGGTAAGTATTTAGTGCGGACAAGTCCAGAATGGGTCTCCATTGTTTTTCTTTTCTTGGAACAAGGAACAGTCTTGAATAAAATCCTTGGCCTTGTTCTGCAGAAGAAACCTTCTCTATTGCTCTTATTTGAAGTAGGTTTGCTATTTGTTTGAGTGCCTCTGCCCTTTGATTTGGTGGCAGGTTTGGCCTGCCATGTCTTGTTGGTAGTGTATGAAAATGGAATCTGTATCCTTTGTCTATTATGTCCAGTATCCATTTGTCCTTTGTAATATTGTGCCAATTTTGTGAGAATAAAGATAATTTTCCATCCAAAGGTGCTTCTAATTGAGCCCTGGATGGCGGAGTCAAAGTCAAGTCATTGAGATTGTCCCTGTGGAGCAGTGGAAGGTCCTGCCCCACCTCTCTGGTTCAGAGGCTGCCACTGACGTCCTCTGTAGGAGCCTCGAGTTTGCCCTCTACCTCCTGCCACGTCTGTTTTTGCCTCTTTGAAATGTGTCTGTGTCTGTGTCTGGAAAGGACCAATGCTTGGAAGGCCAATTCCTGCTGAATCATGGAGGCTGTACCTGGAGGAAATCTTTGACTATTTGCACTGATTTTGCCTTTTCCTCTATTTTCTTTAAAACCTCTTGTGCAGTAGCACCAAATAGTTTATGTTTCTCTAGTGGTGCGTCCAAAAGCTTAATTTTCACATGGTCTGGCAATGTGTGTTCCTTTAACCAAGCATGTCTGCGTATGACCGCACCTGTCATTGCTGCTCTACATGAAGCTTCCAATGCATCATATCCAAACTGAAGGAAATGGTTGCTAACCTGCTGAGTCTTATAAACCAATTCCTGTAACCCCTTTCCATTTAGTGGTTCAGGGGAAGCCAATTTCTTTTGCAAGTCATCCAACATGTATTCCTGATACCAAATCATATGAAATTGACAATTTAATGCTCACATAGAAAGGGTGGAAGATGTATATACTTTCTTGCCCCACCTTTCTAAAGCCCTAGAATCTCTTTCCGAAGGAAGTGGATTCTTAGCAGTAGTGGAGGAAACCCCTTTAGGCCCCGGAGAAATAGTTTCAGGGTCAGCAGTATGGCCCTTGTACAGAAATTGATGCGTGTCTGAGACCAATGCGGTGTCTTCGGTTCGGAGCGGTGGAGAGACAGTCTCAGAGGGAACCGGAGCACTCGCGCTAGGTTTTGGCGTGGAGTCGGTGGTAGACGCGGGCCGAGGATGTCGGTCCCGGTCTTTTCGCTTTTTGGGAGTTTGCGATGTCGGAAGATCCGACGGCATGGCGTAAGCAAATTTATCACCAAAAAAATCTTCAGCGAACTCCGCCCGGCGCCTGAGAGTGCGCTTGTTGAAGCGAGCACAGGCTACACAGGCCGAGACGTCGTGGTCTGGGCCCAGGCAAGGGAGGCAATAAGAGTGGAAATCCTTATGAGGTATTTGTTTACCACAAAAAAGACAACTGTTAACTTTTTCAGTAATTTCTGACATCGGCTGAGGCAAGAAAAGGTCCCCAACAGGGTACTTAGCTTTTTTGATGACTTCGGTATCGTAGAATACAGGAGCTGACCGACCGGCACTTGCGAACTGCTTCTGCTTCGGGCACCGCGCGGCAAGAAAGACTGAAGAAAATGGCGTCGGCTGATGCTTATATACTCCAGCCGCTCTGACGGAGAGAAATGCTACATCAGCCGACGTCGGACCCAGACTTTGGAATCCGGCCGACCGAGGGCTGCCTGAGGCAGGACAACCCACATGTTATGACTGCAGTTGCATTCTTGAAGGACATCTGGAGGAATAGCTTGAAGGACATCTGGAGGAATAGCTAAGGGTCTATGCTGAGGTAGCTTTAAAAATTCCCTTAACCTTTTCCTAGAGTCTGAGTATTCTTGGCCTTGCCATTTGAAGTGTTCCCTCATGGAATGAAGTGTTTCCCCAAAGGAAAACTCCTCAGGAGGAGAAGCAGAGGAAATGGATTCCTCCGCATCAGAATCCTCGTAGGCCGGGAAGGCCTCCTCCTGGTAGTCTGAATGTGGAGAATCACCTGAGGCCTCATCAGAGGACTGGGGATCTACCTGCTCAACCCTAGGCCTCTTGACAGAAGGCGGCTGAGAGCCTCTATCTGGATGTGGCTGAGAACCCCTAATTAAAGAAATAAGGTCCTCAGCTAAACTTAAAATTTGAGAACCAGAAGTGGATCCCAGAGAAACAGATCTTGGAGGGAGAGACTTAGCCTGTTTGGCAGCCTTAGCACGTGTGTAGGACTTAATGGACATAGACACTGGAGGCCTGGCAGCCCCGCGTGCTGGAGTACTCTTACCCACTGAAATGGTGTTAGAAATATCCTGGGCTTCGGTCTCAGAGGGGAGAACAGAAACCGGTACCGAGCTGGCCTCCGGTACCGAAGTAACCGGTGGGGCGGTGTCATCGGTCTGTAGCTGTTGTGAAACCAGCTCAGAAGAGACTGAGACACTTGCGGTAGGCCTAAGCGTGGTGTCAGCCGAGACCGCAGGTGTCGGTCCTTGTCCTTCCGTTTTTTAGGTAAATGTGCTGTCGGAAGCTCTGACAGCATGATATAACCGAAATCTTCCCCAAAATAATCCTGTGCAAACTCTGACCGACGCCTAAGAGTGCGTCTAATGAAAGAAGCACAAGCTGTACAGGCCGAGAGGTTGTGTTCTGGGCCTAGGCAGGGTAAGCAGTAAGAGTGGAAATCCTTACGAGGTATTTGTTTCCCACAAGTTAAACAATTATTAACTTTTACAGTTTTATCTGACATCGGCTGAGGCAAGAAAAGGTCCCCAAACGGGGTACTAGGCTTTTTTGAAGTCTTCAGTAGCTGAAAACACAGGAGCTGGTCGACCGGCACTTGCGAACTGCTTCTGCTTCGGGCGCTGCGCGGCAAGAAAGACTAAAGAAGATGGTGTCGGCTGATGCTTTTATACCCCAGGCGCTCTGACGTTGGGGAAAGGGCGACATCAGCCGACGCCGGACCCAGACTTTGGAATCCGGCTGACCGAAGGGCTGCCTGAGGCAGGACAACCCATATGTTAGGACTGCAGCTGCACCCTTGAAGGACATCAGAGAAAGGGGTCAGACAACTGCAAAGGGACAGAGGGATCTGGTTGTCCAACTGAAAGCATAGGTTTCCCCCTTGGTGGAGCCTCCATGGACATGTAATCTGCGCAGGACTCTGTGGCTTTCAAAGAGGTACCCGCTGTATCTGGGGCGGCAGAGCCTGAGCGTTCAATCAGGCCATCGGCCACAGGCTGAGTGTCGGACAGATGAGGCGCAGTGGCAGTAGCAGGCCCTGTGGTTTTGGCCTTTTTTGGCGGTTCGGTAATTAAGTCAGCACAGCCCTCCATCCCTAATGCTAACTGTTTAAGACGTTAGTTTTCTAAGTACAGATTAAGGGCATGGAGTCAGCTATGTAAAGTTTTGGGAGCAAACACCTGGCAAGATGGGGCAGGCCTTGTAGTTAGGCGACTTATAAAGACATAAGCACTATCATGGGAGTCTTTGTGAGGTATCCGATGGTCACACTTACAATTGCCCTTTCTGGATGACATGAACAAGCATTAGAAAACAATGACTGAAAAGAAGATTCCCCAAAGGGGTACTTACCTGAGTCCTCGAAAATCCGACGGCTGGGAAGGCAGGAACACCTGACATTCGACTAGCGGCTGAGAAGTTTGGAGGTCTGGTGCGTGCAGACATCACTTTTATGGCCCACGCACTGCTAGCCATGTCAGACCTCACATACACCAAACAGTGACTGAAATCTTTTGTATACTGGCCAGACATTCTGGTAGTAAGACAGGAAAACCCATATGTACAGAATACTGCAACATGTGAACAGAATGACATACAGTGATTTACTCAAACATCTACAATTATGGCTTATAATATCATATTAAATTATAGCCAAGAGAAAAGTACAGTTTTGTACCTACCATAAATGTAGATGTCCGATAGGTATGCATCTGCAGTCATCACATATGGGTTGTCCTGCCTCAGAGGCAGCCCTTTGGTCGGCCGGATTCCAAAGCCTGAGTCCGGCGTCGGCTGATGTCGCCCTTTCCCCGACGTCAGAGCGCCTGGGGTATAAAAGCGTTAGCAGACACCATCTTCTTCAGTGTTTCTTGCCCCAGATGCCAGGTGCCCTCAAAGGAAGGCTAAATTTGGAGAAATGTAATAAATTCCAAACATGCACAGAAATATATATATATATATATATATATATATATATATATATATATATATATATATAAAACAAATACACCATAACAGATAACCCCAGCTAGCTAGCTATGAGAGGGAAAAGTACCCAATAAATACCAAAGAGGGGAAGGAGGGAGGGTAAACCTGACTGCAGATGCATACCTATCGGACATCTACATTTATGGTAGGTACAAAACTGTACTATGCCCTTCAAGGATGCATCTGCAGTCATCACATATGGGTAGAATACCATAGCCAATCTGGGGTGGAGGATCTATGTAAAGGATGGTGTAGCTAAAATGCCCTGCAGGACTGCCGTAGCAAAGCCTGCTCTGGATCTGGAATATAAAGGTAAATTGTAATGCTTGGAAAATGTATGCATGGAGCTCCATGTAGCAGCTTCTAAAATGTCCTTGGTAGCCACCCCTCTTAAGAAGGCTGTGGAGGTGGCTGTGGCTCTGGTGGAATGAGGTCTAATGTTAGCTGGCACAGTTTTTCCATGAAAGGAATAACAAAAATGAATGCAATTCCCTATCCATTTTGAAATTGTCTGTTTGGAAATTGCTTTTCCTTGTGCACCAGCAGCATATGCTACCAACAGCTGGTCAGTTTTTCTGTAGTTTTTTTGTTCTGTCCAAGTAGTAGCGCAACTGTCTGTGTATGTCCAGGGTGTGCAGAAGTTTCTCCCCTTTGTTTTGTGGATTTGGAAAGAAGGTAGGCAGGTGAATAGCTTGGTTTAATGAGATCCTGGATACCACCTTTGGCATAAATGAAGGATTGGTTCTCAATGAGACTCTGTCCCGATGAAAAATAAGAAATGGCTGTACTGCCATGAGGGCCTGTAACTCAGATACTCTTCTTGCTGAGGTTATGGCCAGAAGGAAGGCGGTCTTCCAAGACAGGAACTGTAGTTCTGCAGATGCTGCTGGTTCAAAGGGAGGCAGAGCTAGTTTTTCCAACAACGAAGTTAAGGTCTCAAGTAGGCGCTGGAGGTTTCCTTGGAGGATTGATGTTTTTAATTCCTCTTAGAAACTGTCTTAGGAGAGGATGAGAAAAGACAGGTGGATCAGTATTGTACTCTGCTGAAATTGCTGAAGCATGAATTTTAATGGAAGAGTAAGAAAGGCCATTGTGGAGCATTTCTGCCAAGTATTCCAGGATATGTGCCATGTTCATCACTGTCGCATCTAGGCCCTTTGTGGTGCTCCAAGTGTGAAATCTTTTCCATTTTGCTGAATATGCCTTTCTTGTGGAAGGCCAGCGAGCTTCCATGATGATATCCTTCACTCTCTTGGATAGCTTATCCTGAGGAGGAGTCAAGGTATTTTCCAAGCTGTTAGTTACAAGGTTTTCAGGTTGGAATGCAGAGTTTTGTAATTGTGCTGTGTCAGGAGAAGTGGCCATTGAGGAAGAGGCCATGGCTTCGTGCGTGACATGCTCTTTAACAGTGGGTACCAGTGCTGTCTTGGCAAGTCCGGAGCTATCAGAATCACTTTTGGCTGCTCTGTCCTGATCTTCAGTAAGACCTTGGTCATTAATTGAAGAGATGGAAATGCATACACTGTTACAGTTCTCCAGCTGAAACATAGGGCGTCCACTTTCCATGCTTGTGGGTGGTATGTCCTTGAGCAGAATTTCTTCAGCTGATGATTGTGAGGGGAGGCAAAAAGATCTATGTCTGGCCTTCCCCATGATTGTGTTATCTGTAGGAAGATGTCTGGGTGCAGCAGCCATGATATTTCTGCTTAAGCTGTCCGCCAGTATATTGTCTTTTCCTGGCACAAACTGGGATTGCAGCTCTATATTGAGTTTCAAGGAAAGTTCCCACAGATTCATTGCCAGTCTGCAAAGAGGGTAGGAATGGGTGCCTCCTTGCTTATGTACCACATAACTGTGGTGTTCTGTTCTTATTAGCAGGTGGCCTTGATGCAGAAAGAGTTTGAAGGCCTCGATTGCATGCATCACTGCCAGCATTTCCTTTTGGTTTATGTGCATGCGTAGCTCCTTTTGTGACCATAGTCCTTGAATACATCTGCCCTCCATGTGTGCTCCCCAACCGTGGTCTGAAGCGTCCGTTGTAATGGTTTGGCTGGCTACTGGCTTGCTGAAGGGCAGACCCCTGTTTGACTGGCTTGCTTGAGCCCACCACAGAAATTCCTTTTGGAGGCATGGAATGAGTGGGATCAAAGTTTCTAAGCTGTGACTGTGCTGAGTCCATAAACTCCTTAGGTACCATTGTAGTTTCCTCATATGCAGCCTTGCTTGTGGAATCAGAAGAATGCAAGATGCCATGTAACCCAGGGCCTGCAGGATTTTCCTTGCAGTCAGCTGAGTTTGTCTTGTCAGATTCTTGAAGTAATCCGGTAGTTGTCTTTGTTTTTCTTCTGTGAGAAAAGCCATTTGGGTGGTTGTGTCTAGATCCGCACCCAGAAAAGTTATTCTTTGGGATGGAACAAGTCTTGATTTGTGAATGTTGACTGTATATCCCAAGGCCTGCAGTAGGTGGATGGCATAATTCAAGTCCTTTACCAAAGTTTGTTGGCTGTCCGCTTGAATAAGGCAGTTGTCCAGATATGGGTATATTTGAATCCCCTGAAGTCTGCAGTGTGCAGGCATTTCGTGAATACTCTGGGTGCAGTAGACAAGCCAAAGGGCTATGCTGAGAACTGATAATGCTCTGGACCTGCAAGAAATCTGAGGTGTCTTCTGCAACTTTGTCTGATAAGGACATGCAGGTATGCCTCCTTGAGGTCTAGAGTCATCAGCCAAGACACCTTGCCCAGCATGGGAAGGAGTTGCTGTAGAGTCAGCATTTTGAATTTTGGCACAATGAGATAAGTATTCAGTGCGGACAAGTCGAGAATAGGCCTCCATTGATTTTCTTTTCTTGGAACAAGGAATAGTCTGGAATAAAATCCTTGGCCTTGTTCTGAAAGAGGAACCTTTTCTATAGCTTTCATTTGCATTAAGTTGGAGATTTGTTTCAAAGCCTCTGCCCTTTGATTTGGTGGCAGGTCTGGCATGCCTTTTCTTTTTGGCAATGTGTGAAAATGGAACCTGTATCCTCTGTCTATTATTTGCAGTGTCCATTTGTCTCTTGTAATACTGTGCTAGTTTTCTGAAAAGCTTTCCGCCCAAAGGTGCTTCTAATTGAGCCCTGGTTGGCGGAGTCAAAGCAAAGTCATTGAGTCTGTCCTTGTGCAGCAGTTGTGGGTCCTGCACTACCTCTCTGGTTGGGAGGCTGCCATTGACGTCCTCTGTAGGAGCCTCTAGCTTGCCCTCTACCTCTGGCACGCCTGTTCTTGCCTCTCTGAAATCTTTCTGTGTCCGGAAAGGACCAATTCTTGGAAGGCCAATTTCTGCTGAATCTTGGTGGTTGGACTTGTAGGAAATCTTTGACTGTTTGTACAGATTTTGCCTTTTCCTCAAATTTCTTTAAGACCTCCTGAGCAGTGGAGCCAAATAATTTTTGCTTTTCCAGTGGAGCATCCAGAAGCTTAGCTTTAACATGGTCTGGCAGAGATTGTTCCTTTAGCCAAGCATGCCTACGTATGACTGCACCTGTCATAGCTGACCTACATGAAGCTTCCAATGCATCATAACCACACTGTAAGAAATGGTTGCTAACCTGCTGGGAGTTATGTACCAGATCCTGAAGTGATTTGCGATCTAAGGGTTCAGGTGAAGACAGTTTCGTATGCAATTCATCTAACAAATACTCTTGGTACTGTATCATATGAAACTGACAATTTAATGCCCTCATAGAAAGAGTAGCAGAAGTATACACTTTTTTACCCCATCTCTCTAAAGCCCTGGACTCCCTTTCAGAGGGGAGTGGATTTTTAGTAGTGGCAGCTGCAACCCCTTTAGGGCCCTGGGAAATAGTTTCTGGATCAGCAGAGTGGGCCTTGTAAAGAAAAAGATGCGAGTCCGGGACCCTGTAGTACCTATCGGGTTTGACAGGGGCCGGAGGAAGAGTGTCAGGGGTTATATGCTGGACTCAGAGTACACATCATCAATGACATTCAAAACAGGAGGAATAGCCAAAGGTCTATGCTGAGGTAAATGCAGAAAAGTTCTTAATCTTTTCCTGGAATCAGAGAATTCCTGGCCCTGCCATTTGAAATGCTCTCTCAGTGTGAAGGGTCTCCCCGAAGGATAGTTCTTCAGGAGGGGAGGCAGAGGGGATTGATTCCTCCACATCAGAATCCTCGTAGGCCGAAAAAGCCTCCTCCTGTTAATCCGACAGAGCAGAGCCATCAGAGGCCTCCTCTGAGGAGTGGGGATCAGAGGGCTCAACCATGGGCCTTTTGTCTAGAGGAGGTTGCGAGCCCCTGTCCGGATGGTGTTGAGAGCCCCTAATTAAGGAAATAAGGTCCTCTGTTAAAGTTAGAATCTGTGAACTTGTAGAGGGTCCCTGAGGAATAACCCTGGGAGGCATAGCTTTTGTATGTTTAGCAGCTTTAGCCCTGGTGAATGCCTTTATGGACATGGATGCAGGAGGCCTAGCTGCACCACGTGCTGGTGTAGTTTTGTCTAGAGGAATGGTGTCGGAAGTTTCCAAGACACCAGTTTCTGAAGGAAATTCAATAATCGACTCAACAGGGGCCTCCGGGGCCGAGGTTGTCGGTTGAGCGGTTTCGGGGGTCGGGAGTACCAAGGACTCTGTTTCAGCCGAGACCGAGACACTCGCGGTAGGCCTGGCCGTGGTTTCAGCCGAAACCGCGGCCAGCGTGTGCCGGTCCTTGTCCTTCAGTTTCTTCGTTAAATGTGAAGTCGGAGTCTCCGACGGCATATTGTATGAAAAACTAGCCCCAAAAAATTCCTCTGCAAACTCCGCCCGACGTCTAAGAGTGCGTCGGTTGAAGGAAGCACAGGCTGAACAGGCCGAGACGTCGTGGTCTGGGCTTAGGCAGGGGAGGCAGTAAGAGTGGAAATCCTTATGAGGTATTTGTTTCCCACAAGTTAAGCAATTATTAACTTTATCTGACATCGGCTGAGGCAAGAAAGAGTACCCAACGGGGTACTTAGCTTTTGAAGTCTTCGGTAGCTGAATTACAGGAGCTGGCCAACCGGCACTTGCGAACTGCTTCTGCTTCGGGCACCACGCGGCAAGAAAGACTGGGGAAGATGGCGTCGGCTGACACTTTTATACCCCAGGCGCTCTGACGGGGAAAGGGCGGCATCAGCAGACTTTGGACTGCCTGAGGCAGGACAACCCATATGTGATGACTGCAGATGCATCCTTGAAGGACATCTATTAAGAGGTTCTGCCAAATCACCCAGTACTGGTGAAAAACCAACAGTGCCCCCCATTAAGTTGACTTTCTCAAATATTCCTGGTAAAAAATTGCCATCACCCATCCACTCATCCAGACTTGTTTTAAAGTTGGCTAGAAATGCACTGTGCTTGATAGGCAAGGGCAGCCTACTCCAGAAAAGGGGTATACATTAAGTTACGTATTTGTCACACCAACTGATCTTGTTGACGTGATACTGTAAAAGTCTGTCTCTAGAACGGGTGTTTGCTTTACCACTTGTTCTATTTAGGTAAAAAAAAAAAATTGAAGAGTACTGGGTCATTCATAGCACCGAAAGCTAAGCAGATATCATCTGTATGACTGTTAACATACATATCCATGTCCCTGATGACAGTGTCAAATTTAAGTGGAACATTAACTATATGGTAAGCAGGAGTGGTGCTACATTTCCAACGGATATTAATGCCAAGGATAAGCAATGGCTAATAAACCACGCCTTGTGGGACACCACTAATAGCGTTTTTTCAATCTATGGTAAATATCAGCCAACCTTAACAGCATGGGACCTGCCACATAACGAACTAAGCCAGCAAACTATGTATGAGTTAACGTTGAATTGGAAGAGCATGTCAATAATATCAGCATTGTGGATAGTATAGAACTGTATGCTCTTTATCTATGGCCTCAGTAACCCTTTCAAAGAACTCAACCAGATTGAGCAGCACAATCTGCCTTTTAACAGAGCTGAACTGATGTGTATTGCGCAATAAGGTCACCTATATTACCGTTTACTTATTCAGCTAATATATGGTCCAAAGCCTTGCAAATACTAGTGAAGCTACTAGGCCTGCAATTCCCAGGGTCAGTAGAAGGACATCCTTTATGAAAGGGCAACACAACTACCATTCTTCACTCCTTGGGGATATAGCCAGCGAAGACGTTCAGGTTGGAGAGTTGAAAGAATTTTGCTAAGAGGGATGTTACACTTCTCAGCAGGCATCCATGGAAATTTTCAAGACCAGTGGAATTAATGTTTTTAATTTTGGAAAGTGCCTAAAGGACTTCATCCAAATTGATATCAGGAGAGAGTAAGTTATCTAGACAATGGTACTAGGTTCACAGTAGTGCTGCAGAACTGAGTCTTGAGAACATTCCCAGAGCTGTTTTTTTTATACGGGCGTCTGGGCACAGTTCTTGTCTGGGGATAGCAGGCTTTGCAGGATGGCACAGGCAAACTCTGCTCTACTCATGGTATGACACCAAGATGGTAGTGTCTGGTGAAGGTCTGTACACAGGACCAAAGTGGGTGCTTCTAAGATGGCCCAAGTAGGGGTCCCTTTCCAAAATGGTGAAGTGTTGACTTTTGCTCTCGTTGAGTGGGCTCTTGACTCTGCCAGGGATCTGTCTGTCATGCTAACAGCAACAAAAGGAAAGACAGTTAGCAATCCATTCTGAAATTGCCTCTTTTCCTACAAGTCTTCCCCAGTTTACATTATGTAAATACCAACAACAACGGGTCAGATATGTTAAGATATTTGCTCTGTGTAGGTAGAATCTTGGTGGCCTTTATAGATCTACAAAAGGAAGTTTTCTTGTTCCCTTTTTCTGCAGATTAGGTAAGAAAACAGGTAGACAGAAATAGCTTGGCTTAAGACGACTTCTGACTGCACCCTGGGTAAACAGGGGTTAGTTCTTACAGTAACTCTTTCCCTATGGCAAATAAGGAAGAGTTCTTAACACATCATGGCTTGTAGCTCAGAGAATTGCCTGGCTAAATTGAGTGCCATCAGCAGGGTTGTTTTCCATGTAAGCAATTTGATGGGTCTTTTTCCAGAAAACTAAATTCAGGTCCCAGTTTCACACCTGGGTGGTCTGAGATGCCAAAACCCCTTTTAGGAATTGCTTCATACACAAGTGAGCATATGCTGGAGGGGATATGGCAAGCAGTTACAGCTGAAGTGTGTACCTTTAGACTAAAATAAGATTTTTTTTTTTTTTTAAAGGAGAGAATAACGATAATGATTTTCTGGTACCTGGTTTTCTAGGTTTCTCAGTACAGACAGAACATCTGATAAAAAGGAGTGTTTGGATGAAATCATCTATACAATCAGTTTCAAGAGTTTTCAGGCTGGAATAAATGACACAGCCCTTTGTTCTGGGTTAAGAGGTCCATTAAGAGAGAAACTGTCATGATTCTCCAGCACCACTAACTATGAAGAACATTTAGTGCAGTGTTGCCCGTGCCAGCAAGAAACCACTGGTTCCATCTTTGATCGGTCTGTTCTCACCTTCTGTAATAGCTACTAGAGGAAAGGGAAAGAGGTCTGTGTCAAGTTGAAGGAAAATGTTCTCCACATCCCTCACTGGAGACCCCCTGAACAGAACTTGCTGATTTGCTTGTTTTCTATTTCTGCAAACTGGGAAGAGTAGGAATACTTCCCTTTTCAAATAGCCACTCACTGAGGTGTAGGAATGACCTGTTCAGACGGTGTGGCAGCAGGTTTGCTTGACCCAGCATAAAGATGCTATGAGGATGAGTCCAAACCTTTGGGCCATCAGCCATAGCTCATAACACTAGTCTGCATAAATGGTAGGAGCAAGTTCCTCCCTGTTTTGTTTGTAGCATATCACTGTGGTGCTGTCTGTCAATATCGTAACCGGTTTTGAAATCTATCTTTTTTGGAATGCTCTTAAATACAAGAGATGACAGTCATCTCGACCTTGTGTACTGATCTGTCACAAGCCTGCCACAAGTTCCCTGGACCCTGAAAGGAGCTCCTGGGCTGAGTTTGGCACTCTCCTCCTACTAGTAAATCTTTGTTTAGGTCAGATAGGGAACTACTGTAGTTTTTTCATTTGTAATATTGGCATGTACCCAGGGCCCTTTAAAAAAAATCTTGCAGTAATGTTTGCTGCACAAGTTCATGAAGTACCACAAGGTAACAAGACTTTTGACCTCTGGAAAGGAGGCTTTCTGTTTTACTGAATCAAGATCCACCTCCCAAGGATGGCTGTTCGGTGCTGGGTGTAACTTCTTGAGGGCAAGGTTTACTTCCTGAAAGCATTGAAAGAAGTCTATGGTGATTTGCACATCTGTGGTAAGTCCTGTTGGTAAAGATGCCTGGAGCAGGCAATTGTCCAAGTGTGGGTAAACATGGACTCCATAATTAGACTGGTGCCAGACATTCAGTAAATACACCATTTGGCTTATTTACTGCACCTGGTAAGATACAAGACTGGTAATGTAATTCACCTGCCAGAACTGGGACAGTTCCTGCTGTACCTAGGAGCACAGAAAAGGTAAAATTATTTAACAGACTTCATCTTTACCCCAACTTTCTATCCAATCACAAACACTTTCTCTGCTGGCAGTCCAAAGAGATGTTCCTTACCTGATGGTGCTTTAGCACAAACTGGGGAAGTGGAGGGTAACTCCTCAGACTGGGATATCTCCTCAACACAGACCCCAAGGCAGCCAACATACACTCTGTGTCCAAAGCATCTTTACATTTTAGTGACAGTCTGTACACATGAAGGCCTATGCTGTACAATTCATAGATGCCTCTCAGGATGCTCTTTATCCTATCCCCTCTACCTTGGCTTCTATTTGCTCTTGCAATGACTCAAGAACAGCTCCAGTTACAAAATAGGCAGTTTATACAGCAGAGAAAATATAATGTTAAAAGTTACAATATGGGCATACAATAACACAAAGGCAGCTATAAAGGAGAAAAATCAGCAATCAGTAAGACAGACATTATATATTAATACAACACAGTGGTATTTAAAATGTTAAATTACAATCTTTCACTTATGGATAGAAAAAAAGGAAAGTAGGAGGTGCAACAGAGATTCGAGTAAAAATCAGGAAGAAGGCAAAGAAAAGTGAACAGTGTGTACATTTGTTGGTGACATGGAAGGAAAAAAAGTTGCAGTTAAGGTAGATGAAGGTACAGAGTAAGAACTGGAATTTTGCTGGAGGGAAAAAGTAGAGACAGAAGTGGCAGTAAGGGCAAAAGGATAAAAAACAGTGGGACATTTACATTGAGAATTTGCTTTCTTGAGGTATGTAGGTTGTACTGTAGGTGTGTAAGAGCTAAAGTAGTCTAGCCTGGGAAGGTGCCAGAGCAGAGCCAAGTGTTCTTAAAGTGTTATTCTAGCAAACATTTGAATCCGGATATGTTTAATTTGTTGCTTGATGCAGGAAAGAATAGTATTCCAGATTTTGGAGACAATTTTGAGTATAAGGAGAGACCAGCATAATTGTGGATTTCAGTTATGGTTAAAAAGAACTTGGGCATGGAGCAAAGTGATCATGCAGAGGTGTAGGGTTCAGTGTAGCATCCTCAGCACACTGAATGACAGCTGCATCATTAGTAACATGGAGCATTCTCAGTATATTGAATGACAGCTGCACTATTAGTAACGCTTAGCATCCTCAGCATAGTGAATCACAGCTGCTTCATTAGTAACATGTAGCATCCTCAGCATACTGAATGACAGCGGCGTCATTAGTAACGTGTAGCATCCTCAGCATACTGAATGACATTAGTACAAATGCAGCACAATATCAGCATACTGAGGGACTGTTGAGTCATTAGTAGCATGGTATCATCAGCAGCATACTGAATAGCAGTTTTGTCATTACTAACAGTGTAGCAGCATCAGCATACAGAGAGACAGTTGTGTCATACGTAGTAGTGTAGAGATCATTAATAAAAATGAAGGTATATGGGATCCAGGACTGAGACTTTTGGCATTCCGACTGACATGGGCAAGAATGGTAATTTTTCTGCCATTTTCCTGCCTGTACTGTTAGAAAGGTGGTTATAGAAGCAAGAGCGGGAGAGAGTTGTCCAGGCATAGTAAGGATAGTCTATGGAAAAAAATATGATGGGATATAGTGTCGAATGCCTTACATAGATCAGGGAACAGAATGGAAACAGTTTCTAGAGTCCCTGTGAAGTTTGATAAGAGGGGTAAAAGTATGAAGAGCTGTGGTAGTGCTTTGTTGTGGTCTGAAGTCATGATGGTCAGAGAGGTTGTTTCATGGCAGCCACTACTCCTATCCTTCCCCTAGCTAGACGCCACATGAAGAAAATTTAGTGGTACCTGAAATCTGTGTGGTTTAAACACTCACACCTCTTGGATACCCTGATTCCCTCCTCCCTAGTCTCAAAAAGGAGCTACATTGGTGAATGGAGCAAGTCAATCTCAACCTAGGACTTCCCTTCACATTATCCTCCTCATCAAGAAGTTCACACAGACACCTCGGATGAGATGTGGAGTCATGGACAGCATCACTCTGGGTAAAGAACAGATGGCAACTACAGCTCCTGAAGGAATGTATCAATTTGAAACACTGCAGACTCTCTCTCCCACCTATGGAAACTTAGACCTCTCCTAGTGTACACAGCCACCACCACAGTCTTGTATTACATAAACAGGGAGGCAATAGGTCTTACGAGTTATACAGGTTAGCACAGGAGACATGGAACCTGACCACCCAGACGGACATCACCCACCAGCCATATATACTTCCTCACAGGACAGTGTCCTGGCAGACTCCCTAAGCTGTTCCTTGGATGAGTGGCACCCCTCTGGTAGACCTCTTTGCATCACCAACCAACCATCAACTGCCCCAGTTCTGCACCAAGGAACCCTGTCCCTCAGCCTGGAGGACAGATGCCTTCTTCTAGTGGAGAGAGAAGATCCTATATGCCTTCTCTCCACTACCTCTTCTTCCCCAAATTCTTCTAAAACCACACAAGGAAGCAACCTAACTCCTTTTACTGGCCCCCTTTTGGCAGAGAGAACATTGGTTTCCCCTGCTATTTCACTTGACAAAAAGGAAATTACAGGAAAATACCTCTGCAACCAGACCTGATCACTCAACAAAATAGATGGCTTCTCCTCTCAAATCTTTCCAGCTTAGCTGTATGGATAGGATATTAATCTTGGACACTTTTTTTCTCCGAGGATGAGGTTAAAGTACTACAGGAACCTAAGAGAACCACTACTAGAAAATCTTACACAGATAAATCGAAAAGGTTTTCTTGTTGATGTTGCAAACAAACAGAGTCAGGACCCCTTGTTATCACAGGTCCCTGCTGTCCTGCAATATCTTTGCAAATTACTTCATACAGGTCTGGCTTAATCTTCTTTAAAAGCTCACCTATATCTGCCATCAGTGCTTTCCTGCCTGTCAGCCCCCTGCTTACGTCTACCAAGGAAACTCACTGGGATCTCAATTTTGTGCTGGAAAAGGATACATTACCCTTAGAACCAGCATCTTCTGCCTGTTTAAAACTCTGCACTTGGAAAACTATTTTACTCTTTACTCTCACCTCTGTAGGAGGGTTTGAGTTACAAGCTCTCATGGCCATTCCACCTGTTCTTATTTTTTACTAGGACAAGGCAACTCTTGGGGCTAAATCCATCCTTCAAGCTTAAGGTAGTGAATGAGGTATTCACCTACCCATTTTCTAACCCAATCCCCAAAATTGGGAAGGGGGAGAATTTAACATTCTCTAGACATCTGCAGACAACTGAGATTTTCTCTGGATAAAACTGTCACTCAGGAAGACTGACCAGCTGTTTGAATCTTTCATGAGCCCTAAGTTGGGCCAGCCAGTCTCCAAACTAACTGTTGCAACTTGGGTCTCTGTGGCCATTTCCTTCTGCTATTTGCACTATGTTAATTCTTTGCCTTCCTGCCCAAAAGTTCATTCCACTAGGTTAGTAGCTTCTTCTGGGCTTTTCACAAGGGAGTATATACCAGGTCTATCTTGGAAGTTGTGACTGGTTCCTCTGTACACACCTTCACCAAACACTACAAAATCGATACCTTCTCCAAGACCAGGGCTGCCTTTGCTAAGTCTGTCCTGTCTGGACTGCTACACAGTTCATCTGTTCAGTAGCCAACTACCCTTCTCTCTACCTCCTTCATCTTTGCAATATTCCTGACACAAGGGGAATTCCCAAACAATGATTTCAGTCAGGGCTTTGTACAGTTGTATAAGAAATTACCATAACACCCATTGATCATAGTCTGCCCCCTCTTCTCCGGCTTACGTCAACATTCTTCTCTATCTCTGCTTTAAACTCTACTCTGTTGCATGGAAAAGATGGTGTTTACTTGCCTATTCAAGCACTACACCTCTTAAGAGGTTTGTTTTCCCTCTCTCAGTAGTCTTCACACAGCTGGCTTGGAGATAGTCTGATGTACACATTCGTGCATCTGTCTACCTACCCCTATGCTTACAAGCTGAGGTTGTGTGTTAGATGGACGACTTTGGGAAGGTAAAGCTTTGGTACCCTAGCTAGACATCAGCAGTGATATCTCATATGTCAAGAATACTGCAGCAGTAATCAGTAAGATGTCTAATTTTGTAATTTCATAAAACTGAATAACGCATAAAGCAAAAATAAATAAATAACTGTTTTATTTGCACGCTTTTTTAAGTAGCTGTTTTTGAGAAGTCTTGTTTGCTCAGTCTTTCCTTCACTTCATCCTCTGATTTCTTTATCTCTATCAGCTTATCAGAAGAGCTACTTAATGTTTCGTTTTTTTTCCCAGCCTTTTGGCATTTGTATGTTCCTCCAGTATATTATTACACCTCTAAGTGCATTTGTCTTCCTCTAAATTATTGGAAGTAACGCTGAAACTAGAATGATTTTTTGAACAGCTACAAAATTCTTAACAGCCAAATCTTTTTCTTTTCTTGCTAATTTTCTTCTGACTTTCTCCATATTTCTCTTTGGTATCTAGGCAGTATAGTTATTAGACAGGAACTGAATTTTTCCCAAATTAATAACTCTCACTGGTTTTCACATTAGGAGAGCACTAATCAGCCTGCTGCTCACAGTACAAGTCATCTTGGAGGTGTGCTTCAGAACACAAAACTGAGTTGAAGCCTTTAATTCAGGCCGACTGAGGGCAACCTGCCAGCAGATTACCCAAATGTAATGACTGCAACAGTGACACACTAAGAACATCGGAGTTGAAGCCTTTCCTTCCTCGCATGGTAATACTGTTTTTCCCTACTTCCCAGATCACGTGGGCTTAAGCGGTGTCATTTTATACCACAATTTTTGCTAAGCTGCAGTACGAAATTTAAGTTTGGGAGGAGCACAGAAATTAATTTTCTTTAAAGATTTCCTGTTACATTAAAGAGAGACTTTGGAGACCCTCGACCACTCAAAACTAAATAGGTCTTATTGTAAAAAGTACAGTTGTGTATACTTTCCATAAATGTAGATGTTCGCATGTGCTCAGTGTTGTAGTCATCACCTGTGGGTTATCCATGCTGTGGTAGCCCT
This sequence comes from Protopterus annectens, assembly GCF_019279795.1. Taxonomy (NCBI): domain Eukaryota; kingdom Metazoa; phylum Chordata; order Ceratodontiformes; family Protopteridae; genus Protopterus; species Protopterus annectens. Next base: position 231,796,426 of record NC_056733.1, read on the forward strand.
CGGCTGGCCTAAATACCAAAATGTTTTTTTTTTTTTACGTCAGCTGCAGTTGCCTGTAGTCTGACATCAGGTCATCAGTGCTATAAAGCAAGGCAGCTGACGTCATTACATAAGTTTTTCTTGCCCTAACCAGTCAGAAGCACAAAGAAATAAGAAAGTGGTCCTGGTGGCTAAAAGCTACTGTGGGAAGCTTATGTCCCCCTAGGGAAAGAAAATATAAGGGAGATGGAGGGAGGGAAACCAGGACTGCAACAGTGAATACACTCGAACATCTACATTTATAATAAGTGTACACAACTGTACTATGGTCTTCGTGTTTCACTGTTGCAGTCATTAGCTGTGTGAGGAGCTGAGGAGAGGGTTGGAAGGATAGATTAGAGCCCTACGCATGGGTCAGCAAGTCCTGCAGAGGCAAACCCTGCCCTGGACTTAAAGAGGTAGGTGGTAATGTTTTGTAAAGGTATGGACAGAGGTCCAGGTGGCAGCTTCAAAGACATCCCTTTAGGAGACTCCTCTGAGGAAGGCTGTGGAAGTGGAGGTTGCCCTAGTGGAATGGATACGAACAGACATGGGGGGGGGGTCCCCATGTAGTCTGTAGCAGAAATGGATACAGTATGATATCCATTTGGAAATGGTTTGCTTGAAAATGGGCTTCCCCTCTTCCCCTGGGGCAAAGCTGACAAGCAGCTGATCTGTTTTTCTGAAGGATTTAGTCTGGTCCAGATAGTAATTGAGTTGTCTGTGCATGTCTAGCGAGTGCAGAATTCTTTCCCCCTTGTTTTGAGGGTTGGGAAAAAAGGTGGGTAGGTGCATGGCCTGGTTGAGCATCACATTAGATTCCACCTTGGGCATAAAGGAGGGGTTAAGTCCTCAGGTAGACCCTGTCTGCATGGAAAATGATGAAGGGCTCAACAGCCATGATTGCCTGAAGTTCTGAAACCCTTCTGGCTTAGGTGATAGCTAGTAGGAAGGCAGTCTTCCAGGAGAGGTACTTCAATTCTGTTGAAGCAGCAGGTTCGAAAGGAGGTAAGGGTAGTTTTTCTAAAACATAATTTAGGTCCCAGGCTGGTGTAGGAGGCCTTCTAGGAGGTCTGATATTCGAAGCCCCTTTGAGGAATTGTTTAATCAAAGGATGAGAGAAGAGGGGTAGGTCTGAATCGTAATGGGCTGAAATGGCTGAGGCATGGATTTTAATGAAGAGAAGGAGAGGCCACTTCTGAGTAACAAGGCTAGGTAATCCAAAATAAGAGGGATGGAAGGATGTGAGGTACTGGCTCCTCTGGATTGGCTCCAGGTGCAGAATATTTTCCATTTCCTTGCATAAGATTTTCTGGTGCTGGGCCTTCTGGCCTCTGTGATAACATCTAAGACCTGTCTGCTTAACAGGGACTGCTTGTTAGCTTTTAAAGTACAAGCCATGCTGAAAGATTAAGAGACTGCAAAGCTGGGTGCAGTATCTCCCCTCCCACCTGGGTCAAGAGGTCTGAGATCAGGGGAAGCTGCTTGGGGGGCTGTAAAGTCAGACTGTTCAGTAAGGGGTACCAATTCTGTCTGGGCCAATCTGGAGCAATGAGGATGGCCTTTGGTCTCGCCTCCATTATTTTGATCATTACCTTGGGAATCAGAGGCAGAGGAGGGAACACGTACACAAAGAGGGACAAGGCATCCACTTTCCATGCTAGGAGGGGATACTCCCTGGTACAGAACTTTTGCAGCTGGTGGTTGAGGTGCAAAGCAAAGAGATCAACCTCCGGAGTCCCCCACTCCGGAGTGATTTGCAGAAATATTTCCCTGTGGAGCTGCCATTCGTGGGCGTCCAGTAAGTTCCTGCTTAGGTGGTCTGCCAGGGTGTTGTTGACCCCTGGTAGGTATTGGGCAATTAGGTGTAGATCCATGGAGGTGGCTGTCAGCCAGAGGTTCATGGCTAGCCTTCACAGAGGGTAAGATTGGGTCCCTGCTGTTTGTTGATATACCACATCACTGTGGTGTTGTCAGTTTTTATAAGGAGAACCCCTGGCCTGAGATGGGGTTTGAAGGATGTCAGAGCCTTTTGTACTGACATTATTTCTTTCTGACTGATGTGTAAGGGAAGGTGCTGGACATCCCAAAGACCTTGGGTGTATCTGCCTGCTAGGTTAGCGCCCCAAGCAATGTCTGAGGCATCGGTGGTGATGGTCTGGCTGGTAGGTCGACAGAGTGCTGATACCAAAGGTTTGTTTAGATACCACTTGAAGTTTCCTCATGTGAAGCCTGGCCAGAGGGATCAGAAGGATGCAAGATGCCATGTACCCCAAGGCTTGCAGGAACTTCCTCGCAGTAAGGTGACTTCTGGAAGCCAGCTGGGTAAAGGAGAGAAGCAGGAAGCTCTGCCTTTATGGGGATAGGAAGACCATTTGGGATGCAGTGTCTAGCAGAGCTCCCAAGCAAATGATCCTCCTGGTGGGAGTTTGCTTTGATTTCTTCTTGTTGATGGTGAACCCTAAGGAAGTTAGGAGGGATTTGACAAAGGGAAGGTTCCTGGAGCAACTTTTCTTTGTAGTCTGCCTGAATGAGGCAGTCATCCAGGTAAGGGTAAATCAGTATACTTCTCTGTCTGCAAAATGCTATGGCTGGGGCTAAGCATTTGGTGAATATTCAGGGTGCAGTAGATAAGCCAAAGGGCAGTGCAGAAAAAGTATAGTTGTGTACCTACCATAAATGTAGATGTTCAAGTGTATTCACTGTTGCAGTCATCACACTTGGGTTATCCTGCTAGCAGGCTACCCGCAGTCGGCCTGAGTTCCAAAGTCTAGGTCCGGCATCGGTTGCCGTCTCCTCCTCCCTGACGTCAGTACGTCAGGGGTATAAAAGATGCAACCAACGCCATTTTCTTCAGTTTTTCTTGCTCCAGATGTCAGGTGTCCCCAAGTAGGAAAGGCTGGAAAAAATTATGCCAAAAAACATGCATGTACTAAAATAAACATTTCCTTCATCTACAAGCAAATACACCACATAGGTTGTATAGAGTTGAGAAGTACAGAAAAGTCCCAGCGATGAAAAGGGGGATGGTGGGTAACCTGGACTGCAACAGTGAATACACTCGAACATCTACATTTATGGTAGGTACACAACTGTACTATGTTCATCGTGTTTCACTGTTGCAGTCATTACACTTGGGTTGAATCCCAAAGCTGGCGTTGGGTGGCTGGGCCTAAATAGGATTAGGAGAGGCTATCAGGCCCTGCAGAACTGCAGTGGTAAAGCCTGCTCTGGACTTAGAGTACAGAGGTAAGTGGTAGTTCTTGGTGAAAGTGTGCACTGAACTCCAGGTTGCAGCTTCTAAAATGTCTTTGGTTGATACTCCTCTGAGAAAGGCTGCTGCTGTGGCTGCTGCCCTGGTCGAATGTGGCCTAATGCCCTTAGGCACTGATTTTCCACGTTGTACATAGCAGAAACGAATGCAGTGTCCTATCCATTTTGAAATTGTCTGCTTTGAGATAGGCTTTCCTTGTAATCCCGCAGCATAAGCTACAAACAGTTGCTCAGTTTTTCTGAAAGCTGTTGTTTTGTCCAAGTAGAATCGTAGCTGTCTGTGTATGTCCAAAGTGTGCAGAAGCCTCTCCCCTTTATTCTGGGGATTTGGATAGAAAGTTGGCAAATTAATGGTTTGGTTAAGAGCCACACTGGAAACCACCTTTGGCATAAATGTTGGGTTTGTCCTTAAAGAGACCCTGTCCTGATGAAAAATAATGAAAGGTTCCACTGCCATTAATGCCTGTAACTCTGAGACTCTTCCTGCTGAAGTTATTGCTAGGAGCACAGCAGTTTTCCATGATAAGAATTTTATATCAGCTGTGTTGGCTGGCTCAAAAGGAGGCAGTGTGAGCTTTTCTAAAACAAAATTGAGGTCCCAAGTAGGTACTGGTGCTCTCCTTGGGGGTCTTTTGCCCTTCCAAGGTACTGTCTTAGCAGTGGATGTGAAAAAATAGGAGGTTCCGTATTGTAATGAGCTGAAATGGCAGAGGCATGGATCTTAACAGATGAAAAGGATAGGCCTTTGTCCAGCATCTCAGTTAGGTATTGTAAAATCTGAGGTATATTTGGAACAAGTGGTTCGAGTCCTTGTGCCTGGTTCCAAGCACAGAATCTTTTCCATTTTTCTGCATAAGATTTCCTAGTGCTGGGCCTCCTGGCTTCTAAAATGACATCCATAACAGCTTTGGAGAGAGGTGTGGTCTGCGCGACTATATTATCTGCCATGCAGCCAGATTTAAGGTTCTGAGTTGACTGTGTAGAATGTGATTGTTTTGTTGAGTCAGAAGATGAGGAATTTGAGGTAAAGGCCAGGCTGGGCCTTGAGACAAGCTCTTTAGAATTGGGCACCAGTGCTGGCGTGGCCAGTCTGGGGCAATCAGGATAATTTTTGGCTTCTCTTGTCTGACCTTTAGGAGTACCTTGGGAAGAAGAGGCAGTGGAGGGAAGGCATAAACTGTCAGGGCTTTCCAGCTGAATGAAAGAGCATCCACTTTCCATGCTTGTGAGTGATAAGTCCTTGTGCAGAATTTTGTAGTTGGTAGTTGTGAGGGGAGGCAAAAAGATCTATGTCTGGGCGTCCCCATTTCCTTGTTATCATGCTGAAGACCTGTGGATTTAGTTTCCATTCATGCGGATCCATGAAATTTCTGCTTAGTTCGTCTGCCAGTGTATTTTTCTTTCCTGGCAGGAATTGTGCCTGCTGATGTACTTAATAGGTCAGTGCTGTGTTCCACAAAGTCATGGCTTGCCTGCAGGGGGGGTAGGAATGTGTGCCCCCTTGCTCGTTTATGTACCACATTAACTGTGGTGTTGTCCGTCTTTAGTAATAGTTGCCCTGGATGTAGTAGATCCTTAAAGGCTGTCAGGGGATTCTGTGCAGCTAGCATCTCTTTTTGATTGATGTGAAGATGCATTTATTCCTTGGGCCACGTGCCCCGAATACATTTTCCTGCCATGTGTGCCCCCCAGGCATAATCCAATGCATCCATTGTTATTGCCTGGCTGTGGGTAAGGTGAAATGCTGTCCCTTGTTGTGGTGACAGGCCCGGGACCATCATTGAAACTCCTGCTGTAGACAGGGAATTATAGTTACTATTGTTTCCAGGCTGTGGCAATGTTGAGTCCAAACACTTTTTAGATACCATTTTAGTTTCCTCATATGCAGTCTTGCATATGGAATTAGTAGAATGCAGGATGCCATGAAGCCCAGGGCCTGCAGAACTTTTCTTGCAGGGAGCTGGGTCTTTGTTGCCATCATTTGAAAGTAATGAGCCAGTTGCCTTTGTTTGTCTGGCATGAGATAAGCCATCTGGGCAGTTGTATTTAAGCTTGCACCCAGGAATATTATCTCTTGAGAGGGCACTAGTTTTGATTTCTTTTAGTTTACTGTGTACCCTAGGCAAATTAATAAACTTTTTACAAACGCCAGATGTTTTAGTAGAATGTCCTTGCTCTCTGCTTGAATAAGGCAGTCATCCAAGTAGGGAAATATTTGAATTCCTCTGTCTGCAAAATGCAATTACTGGTGCCAGGCATTTTGTGAAGATCCTGGGCGCAGTAGATAAGCCAAAGGGCAGTACAGATAATTGGTAATGCATTGAGCCAGCTATGAATCTGAGGTATCTTCTGCAAGATTGTCTGATTGGGACATGCAGGTATGCCTCCTTGAGGTCCAAACTAACTAGCCAAGCTTTCTTGCCCAGCATGGGTAGAAGTTGCTGCAGTGTTAACATTTTGAATTTTGGAACATCCAGAATTTAGGATTGACAAGTCCAGTATTGGTCTCCAGGCTTTGTCCTTTCTGGGTACCAGGAAAAGTCTAGAGTAAAATCCTTGTCCCTGTTCTTGCTGTGGTACTCTTTGAATAGCTCCCATGTCCATGAGAGCAGCAATTTCCTTTTGTGCCTCTGCCCACTCATTTGGTGGAAGGTCCAGCATACCTTTTGATTTTTGAAGGGTGTGAAAGTGGAACCTGTAACCCTGAGAGACTATATTCAGTACCCATTTGTCCTGGGTGATTATGTGCCAATTTTGTGTGAAAAGTGCTAGCTTTCCCCCCTAGGGGTGCTGCCAAAAGGTAAGTGCTTGGCCTTTGTAGAGGGAAGTCATTGGGACTGTTTCCTATAAGGTTATGATTTGTCTTCTCCTCCTTTGGGGGCAGAAGCACCCCATTGTTTAGGTCTGTAGGAGCCTTGGGGCTGAGATCTGCCTCTTTGTGGCCTGTCTGACACCTGAAAGGACCAATTTTTGAAGGCCAGTTTTTACTAAACCTAGGTAGTTGAACCTGTCGGAAATCCTTTACTGTCTGCATAGATTTTGCTTTATCCTCCATTTTCTTTAACACGTCTTCTGCCTTAACACCAAACATAGTATCATGCTGTAGTGGAGCATCCAATAATTTTACTTTAACATGTTCAGGTAAACTTTCTTTCAACCAAGCATGCCTTCGAATGACAGAGCCTGTAACTGCGGCTCTGCAAGAAGCCTCTAATGAATCAAAACAACATTGCAGAGTATGCTTTCCCACTTGTTCAGCTGCATGCAATAAATTCCTGCATTTCTTTATTGTCAGGACTTTGAGTTTGTAAGCATTTTCTGTTTTACCAAGGACATGAGGTACTGTTGATATTTAAGCATGTGAAACTGGCAGTTTAAAGCCCTTACAGCTAAAGTAGCAGAAGTGTAAACTTTTCCCCCATCTATCCAGAGCTCTAGAATCCCTATTAGAGGGAACAGGGTTTTAGCAGTTGAAGCCTTAACCCCATTGGGACCCTAAGAAATTGTTTCTGGGTCAGCAGCAGGGTTTTTATAAAGAAATTTATGAGTCAGGGACCCTGTAATACCTGTCTGGCTTGACTGGTGCAGGGGGTAAAGAATCAGGAGACAGACTGGATTAAGAGAAAACATCATCAACAATATCAAGCACAGGGGGGATAGCCTGGGGCCTGTGCTGAGGCAGTAAAAGAAAGTCTCTGAGCCTTTTCTTGGATTCTGAATAATCCTGGCTCTCCCAGTGGAAATGCTCCCTCATGATGGGCAGAGTTTCCCCAAAAGAATAATCCTCAGGTGGAGAGGCTGAAGGTATAGATTCTTCAGCATCAGAGTCGGAGTCCTCATAGGGAGGGAGAGAATAGCCCTGATCTGAAGAGGAATCAGAGGAAACAGAAACCTGGTCAGAGGAATCATATTCAGTGTCTTGCCTAGGCCTTTTATCAGGAGGGGGATGGGAACCCCTGATCAATGTAATTAAGTCTTCGGCCATTTTAAGCATCTGTTTCTTTGGCATGGATGACTGTCCAGGAGAATGCTGTACTTGTTTCCTTGTCTTTAATGGCGTCTTTGACTGTACCTTGGCTGTTGCAGAGGACTTAATAGTAAGCTGTGAAGGTCTGAAAACACCCTCAGAAGGAGATGCCTGCTCAGCGGCTCTGGACCCATCTGAGGGAATAGTTTCCGTAGGCCCAATACCTTGAGTATCCAGAGGCCTAGTTGTCTCCACGTGGGAGTCGGATGCGGCCTGTGGCTCTGAGGTAGCGGGTGTCAAGGGCTGTGAAAGCGCCTCACTGAGAACCGGTGACTGGCCTAGAAGAGGCTTCGTCGTCTGTTTTGGACCTCGGATGCCTGTCCTTTTCCTTGTCTTTGCGTTTATGAATTTTGGTTGCCGGTTGTTCCGATGGCATTATATAGTTAAACCTTCAGCCAAAGTAATGTAAAACAAAATCAAACACACATTTAATAGTGCGTTTGTTGAATCTAGCACAAAACCGGCAACTAGTAACGTCATGGTCAGGGCCTAGGCAAGGAATACAGTAAGAGTGAAAGTCCTTATGAGGTATTTGCTTCCCACAAGAAATACACTTGTTAACTTTTACTGACATCAGTCTGGAGCAAGAAAAATTTCCCCAACGGGGTACTTCGCTTTATTGAAGACTTCGGTTCTGAAACTCTATTTCGAAAATCTCAGGAGTCAGCCGACCGGCACTTACGAACTGCTTTTGCTTCGGGCAACGCGCGGCAAGAAAGACTGAAGAGAATGGCGTCGGTTGCATCTTTTATACCCCTGGTGCACTGATGTCAGGGAGGAGGCGACAGCAACCGTCGGACCTAGACTTTGGAACTCGGGCTGACTGCGGGTAGCCTGCCAGCAGGATAACCCAAGTGTAATGACTGCAACAGTGAAACACGATGAACATCCAAAAGTGTTGTGATCCTGCTCTGAAGCGCAGGAATTTCCTGCAAGATTCCCTTATGGGTATGTGGAGGTAGGCATCTTTTAGGTCTAGGGTCACTAGCCAGGCTTTTTGGTCAGCATTGGCAGCAGTTGCTGCAAAGTTAGCATTTTGAATCTGGGGACCACCAGGGAGGTATTCAGAATGGATAGATCCAGGATGGGGCGTCAAGTGCCCTCTTTTCTGGGAACAAGGAGTACTCTGGAATAAAAGCCTTTGCCTGTTTGTTCTGACAGAACAGGTTCTACTGCCCTCTGGGATATGAGAGTTTGGACCAGTTTCAATGCCTCTGCCCACTGATTTGGAGGCAAGTCTGGGTACCTTCTTGGAATTGGGAGTTCGCTGAAGGAGAATTTGTATCCTTGAAAAATAATTTTTAAGACCCACTGGTTCTTTGTTACAGAAAGCCAATTTTCTTTGAAGAGGGAGAGAGCCTTCCTCCTAGTTTTAGGTGAGTGACGGGAGGGCAGAGGGGGAAGGGGGAGCCACTGGGAGCTTTTGCCATGGAATGGTGGCTTAGAACTCACTGCCTTTGGGGTGGAAGTGGTCCACTGTTTGCTTTTCTGTTGGCCCTAGGATAGGGGCCTGGATGGTCTGTCCCTGCAGGGCTTACCTTGGTCCTGTCTGCTAGGAGCAGGGAAGGACCAGTGCTTAGAGGGAAAGTTCCGGTTGAACCTGAAAGAAATCTTTTACTGTTCATAAGTTCATAGGTTGGTACTAGGCTATCGGTCCTAGAGCCTATACAAGCCTAGCCAAACAATTCCCCAGATATTTCTTCCCACAATATTTACCTCCCTGGACCCCTGTCTAGCAGGGCGACTGACGTGATCCCCGGGGTGAATTTCCTATCTCCATTCCAATCGTCAAGGTTCCTTCTGAAGAGGACCAAGTAGGCACTCTGTTTGACATGTATGGGGAGTCAATTCCACAGTATGGGGAGTCTCTGGGTTAGGAACCTATCCCTCCAGCATGTTTTGTTCATTGTGATGACAAGGTTTCGATCCCTGGAGCGTGTGGCTCTGAGGGATTGGGATTTCTTTAAGTGGAGCATGTCCAACAGCTCAGGGTATGACATGGCCTTGTATATTAAGCAGAGATCACCTCTGAATAGACGGTGTGCCACAGAGTACAGCTGGAGTTTTTTTAGACAGTCAGCATAGGGCATCTGCTTTAGGCCTGTGATTCTTTTAGTGAGGTATTTCTGCGGCCTTTCCAGCTGTTGCAGATGTCTTGTGAGGTACATACCAAATGGGGCGTTGTACTCTATAATGGGTCTAACGAGGGATGAGTACAGTGGGACAATGACCTCCTTTTTTTCTGGATGAAAAGTCCTACGTGAGGAGGTGTGCCACATAGAAGGATTTCCTGACTGTTGTGGTGATATGGTTATCGAAGGTGAGCCCACTGTCCACCTATGTTCCCAAGTCTCTTATCACACTTTTGATGTTTAGTGTACTGCCACCTAAGTGGTAATTCATGGGTACATGGTTTTTCCCAAAGGGGATAACTATACATTTCTTGGCATTAAGCTTGAGCCCATGGATCTGGCACCAAGCATACGTTTCTGTAAGGCCCTTTTGTAGAATATCCACATCATTTGGGGATTCAATAATGGCTCCCAGTTTGCAGTCATCTGCGACCTTTGTTAGCCAGAGTCCCTTAGTGTTGGCCTGTACTTCAGAGAAGTAGATGCCAAACAACAGCAGCCCCAGGAGTGAAACCTGAGGTATTTCATTTGTCACTTATCTGGAGCTGGATTTGGAGTCAGCTACTTTTACAGTCTGGGTTCTGTCAGTAAGCCAGCTGGCAACCCATCGAGTGATGTACGGATTTGTGCCCAGCTTAGTGAGTTTATGATTCTAGAGTGGGGGATGGTGTCGAAGGCCTTGGCGACACCCAGATAGGCTGAGGCCTTACCCTCGTCCACAGCTCTGGAGACTGATTCGAAGGAGTCAATCAGGTTCAGGAGACCAGATCGGCCCTTTACGAATCCAAACTGGGCGGGGTCCAGTGTTTGAAGGTTGCCAATGTCTTTGTTTATAAGTTCCATAATAATGCATTCCAGCCCTTGCAGATCAGGCTCGTCAGACTGATGGGACGGTAGTTCCTGGGATCCAAGGTGGATCCCGCCTTGTGGAGTGGGATAACTGTAGCTGTGTGCCACTCAGTTGGCACGAAGCCTGAGGCAAGGCTATGATTAAACATGATACTTAGGTGAGGTGCCAGTTTGTATAGAATAGATTTTGCTTCGTCTTTCACCTTTTTAAGCAACTCTTCTGTTTTTACTCCAAACAAGTGGTCCTTATCCAGGGATGCATCAATAAGTTTAGACTTGACATGATCAGGGAGAGGTTGTTCCTTCAGCCATGCACATCTCCTAATGACAGATCTTGACACTGCTGCCCTGCTAGAGGCTTTTAGGACATCATATCCACAGTGTAACGAGTGTCTCGCCACTTGACAAGTAGAGTGCAGTAAACCTGCTAACTCTTTTGAATTAGCACATTCAGGAAAGGTATAAATCTTTTGTTTTATTAGTTCCAAAGTGTGTTGTTGATATTTTAATATATGGAACTGACAGTTGAGTGCTCCGATAGCTAAGGTTGCACAGGTGTATACTTTTTACACCATCTGTCCAGAGCTCTAGAATCCTTGTCAGAAGGAATAGGATCTTGGCAGAACTAGTCTTAGCTCCTTTAGGTCCCTGTGTAATGACCTCTGGGTCTGCAGCAGGCTTTCTGTACAGGTAACTGTGAGAATCCAGTACTCTGCAATACATGTCAGGTTTACTGGGAGCAGGAGGGAGGGCATCAGGGACTAAGCTGGATTCATGGAAATCATCATCCACCACTTCTAAAATAGGGGGGATGGCCAAGGGTCTGTGCTGGGGCAGGTCCAGAAACTCTAAGTCTTTTCTTAGACTGCAGGAAGTCCAGAGATTCCCATTGGAAATGTTACCTGAGGGTGTGAAGAGTTTCCCCAAAAGGAAAGGTCCTCTAGAGGGGAGACAGAAGGGATGGATTCCTCTGCATCTGAATCCTCATAAGCAGTCAGAGGTTGCTGTTCCAAGTTGTGGCCTGACTACCCCAGATAAGGGAGATGAGATCCTCCGCCATTTTAAGCATTTGTGAGTGAGGTGGTGGAATAGGAGGTAGATGGTGGCTAGAAGCAGATTTTCTAGTTGTGGCCTGGCTTCTAGGCATGAGAGAAATGGTAGTCAGATGAGAAGATGTCTGTTTTGTCTAGATTCGGTAGTGCAAAAGGCCTCCTCAGAAGCCAGTGCAGAGACAGCCAAAGGCTTGGAAGACTAAGAAGACTTCTGCAGCACACCAGACTCCCAAAAGGGTTGAGGTAGAGGCTTGCATATATATTGAATCGGGCATCGGGCATCAGGAGCTGCGAAAGCACCTCACTGAATTCCGGAGAGCTGACAACCTGCTTAGCATTAGAGTTGTTGGAAGGCTTAGCTTTGTGTGGTTTCTCTCTATCTCTGCATTTTTTCGGAATGTCCACGGATTGCTGGCTGATGGATGCCATATCAGAATGTGAAGACTGAACACGAAAATAACTGTTTACAATAAGACCTCTAAGGTGAATAGTTCTCGCATTAAAGAGGGTACAGAACCAGCAAGGGGACATCATACTCTGGGCCTAAACAAGTGACTCAGTAAGAATGGAAGTCTCGGTGTGGGATCTGCTTTCCACAGGAGAGATAATTGTTAACTTTTTGGGCATCGGTTAGTGCAAGGAAAGAGTCTCCAACAGGGTACTTAGCTTTAGACATTTTCAGCTGAAATTCAAACTCTGGTAGCGACCGACTGGCGCTCGTGTGATTGCGATTTGCTTCTGCTATGGGCTCCACGGGAAGAAAGACTGATATAATGACGTCAGCTGCCTTCCTTTATAGCACTAACCACCTGACGTCAGACTACAGGCGACTGCAGCCAACGCAAAAAAAGATTCTGGCATTCGGGCCGGCCGAGGGCTACCACAGCAGGGATAACACAGGTGATGGCCGCAACAGTGAAACACGAAGAACATCATTATAATGTTAAATGTTCACTCCTGCTTTGTTTACGGTCATTAGATGTTCTGATGGTCTGTTTGCATATAAATGACGCCTACACCGTTGTATTCCTGTTTTTAATAATCACAGAAGATTTTTGAGGTTTGTTGCAGTGATGTAACATTTCCAGTTCACCTTCTTCTTTCGGGTGCGTGCTACTTCCACTGTGTTTTCTAGATGCTTGCCTCCAGCTTTGCCATCTCCAATGTGAAAGGCGGTTACATTTATACATGCCTGAATACCTCTTTTCTAAGAAAGGGCATGACTCATGCAGTCAAAGTTCTTGGTTTGCAGTGGATACATAACCTTGTGTCTTGCCAGTCTGAGCATCTTCCTCAACTGACTACAGTCCAGTAATTTTCCCTTTCATAGCCTTCCTCTGAGCAGATCTTCACTTGGCAGAGCAAGCTTTCCTTTTCAAAGAAAAATATATATATATATTTCTGCTGAACTCGTTATTCTTAGCAGCAGAAAATTCTTATGACAGCAAGAGCTATCATAATGATGCGCAGGTGCTTGTTAACCTCCATGGTCATGGTCCCCCATGCTAGATCATACAAGAGATAAATTCAGTGGTACCTGAAGAATCTGTGACCTTACCTTTTACCATGTAGAAAGTGGTCACATCAGCCATTTGTAAGAAATTTAAAATGGGACAGCATCCCATATTGTAGACCACACAGATTTGCCATTTATAAACTCCACAGAGATCCTATACCCTGAAAGACAAATCAGGGTTTGCTTAGGGAGCCCACCTAGACGCCTGGCATGCCACGGGAAAGTAGAATCATGAGGGTATCAGCAGCACTGAGATGATGACTTTAAATTGTGCACACCATATAATTCAAGGCAACCTGCAAGCCAGTATTCCTGAATGTAGTACAGGATAACACCAGAGTCACTTGGTGCATAAAGAAGTGAGAGCTTGTCTGTAGACAATAGGCTGAAACCTGGTCAACAAGCAGAATCCACATTTGCTAAACATTTACATCCCTTTGGCTCAAACTTCTTACACTAGTTGAATAGGTCCAATCCAATATACCCAAATGGGTGGCAGCTCAGAGTTTTCACAATCTGTCTGTGAAATACAGCCCCTTATGCTGTTTGCTTCTACCATTAATCAGAGAGACGGCAACAAAAAAAGTCAAATCTTTTTGCAACAGTGGACAATACTCTTGTAAAAATATATGGGTAATGAAAGCATTTCCTTTGCAATGGACCAAAAGGTTTGGTATGGGGAGACCCTAGTGCATCCAAACCCAAAAGGCTTCAAACTGCAAGTCTGGAAGCTTGACGATCTGAATTAATTCTGAGACTCAATAATACTGGAGATTATGATGCCTACCTCTAGAAATTCTTACCTGGTAGTACGGATTATTTTCCTTCATGGAATAGTGGATCCTGGTATTTAGTCTACAACAGCCTCAATCTAGGATGTTTTGCTTTACCAGACAGAGTTGTTTGACAGTGTTATGCCTCAGGTTAAAGTGCATCTCTCATCTGTTTCAACTTGCTTGTTCTAGGAGCCCTCACTGGCAGTATTTTCACAGTTAATGAATTTTGTAGACAGTGTTTCATTTGAGACGTCACTAAAGAAAATGGTTCAACTTTTAACAGAGAATTTGCCTTCCCCAACCTACCCAAACCAAGAAGCACATATGCAGTCATATTCCTACTTAGAAGTTGATACTTTTGATGGCATTCAACTCAGCAATAGGATTCTTAGAAATGCAGGCCTTTAAGTAAAGTCCTGTACAATTTTTGTGGTGAGTCTGTGACACTTATGACCATCCCATCCTTTACACCTCTGATCTACATGCTGGCTTTGAACCAAACCATTCAGTCCATGTCCAAAACCTCCATGCAAATGAGATATGTTCTTGCACCTAATGGGATGTGCAAGAGTAGCTGAGGTGTTTCTGCTAAAATAGTCAAATACCTCAAACAATCAAACCAGATTTCTGTTTCCTTTATACAAGAAAGCACGACAGCCATTTGCAGTTTTGTCTGGATCGCTCCTAAGTAACTTTATTGCTTTTTGTTATTAACAGCATGGAAAAACTTTCCAAGAATTGGTTAAGACCAACTCTACTAAAGGTGCCCACTACCACATCTGGCCCTGCTCAGGAATTTGTCTGCAGAAACCATTTGAGAAAAAGCCAACCTGACTTCCATCTACAGTTAGACACTCCCTGCAAAAAACAAAGCAGGATTTGCAGTGCACTGTCTTGGGGCATTCATACTTCTTCAGCTTAGATCTAGGGCCAGAGCACAGCACTGCATAGTACTCTTCCAGAGGAATACTGCTTTATAATGAACATTGTATAGGTTGTAAGCATACTCTCTGACAGAAGCTGTTCAATTCAGTAGACATTTATCGACTCCTTTCCTTCAACATTTCAGGCCTTTCCCTTACATTTCCTTCAGGTAAGAAACTGATGAACCTGAAGGTGACCCCCCCCCGCTTCTGCTTTCTTACCCCACCTCCCCACACACACATCTTGACTGTCTGGTTTGCAAAGGAAATCCTACCTAATCAGTCATTGTTGACACTACTTGAAGAAAAGGAATAAGGTAGTGTAGACCGATGTCTTTTACATCAAATATCCTACTTAACATCTTTATTATAGTACCTTGGTGACATGCAGGATATATTCAAAGCTTTAGAAAGCGGTCTCCATGAATGCCCAATTATGTACATCTGATTTTCAACATTGTGAGTGATGGTGCAGCATCGAACATGGCATTCAAACATCTATTATTGTGAGTATGGTCACGCAACTATACTTTTTTCTAGCTCCTCTTGCGTACAGATCTCCTTTTAACATACATCTTTGTCTCCTGCATTTGATGCTTATAAAGTGTATACCCAATAGATTTTTTTGAAGTCCCCCAATCAAAAGTCAGGTTTGCAACAGGAGCAGCTTTTTTTTTAGTCATGCACTGCACTGTGATATAGGTAGATGCTTTAATTGTCAGGGCTTCACTTGAATTGGAGAAAGTCTTCATGTATCCCACTTTATAGCCAATATATTGGACAGCCCAGCAGAAGAATTGATCACCTTATGCTCCCAGCTTGGAGCACAAAAAAAAAAAAAGCTAGCTGATTCAGAACCTAGGTTCAGCACCAGGCTGGCTATATTTCCCAGGTACCCATTGCTTGTGGTGGCTTTTGAATCCTTATTCATGGGGTCATTGTCCTGCTGCTTATCCACACTACAAGTGAATCAGTTTTGAGAGGTGTGCTAGCCTAGAACACCCTACTCTTAGGAGTGACTTCATATGAAGCAGTAAGTTATCACCCCAGAAGCATGGGCAGAGCAAGCCTTCATGTCAATGGGACATTTTTCACAATGATGAGTCTGAACTCGGTCCTGCGATATCAACTCCTTTAACTTTCCTTCCCTTATAGTTTGATTAACTTCTGGCTATTGACTGAATTCTTAAAATCTCAGCTGCAGCTAGTATAAGGGCTGTCTGCACTTAAGGTCTTCAGCTGGAATGAGCATGACATTTTTGTTTTGAAATGGCCAGATTTTGACCCTTCACAGTTTAGATGAATGACCATTTACATAGGCCATGAAAGAACTTTCCTACCTAACCAAATATCCTGATGCTAAGCCCAGTATAGGTGTCAGAAAACTCAAGTCTTGAGACCCTTTTCCAATGGAGGGGATGAAGACTGACCAAGTTTATGAGAATTTCTGTAAGAAAGCTGTACTGTTTTGCCAGTTTAGATCTGTAACATCATGTTTATCTTCCTCCTCATTTCTAATGATCTGTGATACCACAATATTTGAGAATGCACTTCATCTGTTTCCCAGCTCTGACCTCCGTGTACTTGAAGCCCTTCTTATGAAATTTGGCTTCTGTGTTGATTACATCCTATGCTTTGACCAGGAGTGTGGCCACTGACTCTTGCCCGCTACCCTTCTCTCCACAATCACCCCAGCTCCACCTCACCTCAGCTTAACAACTCCTACTAAAACAGTCACACTAATCCCCGAACAAGTTAATCACATGACCTAGCAGTGCAAATGCAATAAAATACATGAGTTACAAGCTTGGATTACACTACACAACTCCAGTGTTTTAACTGTAACCAAAATCTGGCTAAAGCCCAACATTAAGAATGATGAAGTATTTTGAGCAGGCTACAATATCTTGTGTTCAGACAGATCACACAAAACAGGGGCACAGCATTTCCATATACTAACTCATTTGTATTCTGAACATGCCCAGTCTGCCTCCCCTCCAATTATGAAACACTCAACTTCCAAGATGGCTGCACATTGAGTAACAGCTTAACTCTAGCTCTTTCAGTATGAAAACAAACTCAACAGAGAAGGCCAGTAGACTTTTGTGTTTATGGGTAAATTTCGGTAACTGGCTAGTAAGTATACTGCCTGGATGCCAGGAAAAAAGAAATACAGAGCACCTGGAAAAAAATTAGTTGCAAAATGTTAGGAAGAAACACAGCTGAGGAAAGTTCTACAGCTGTTCAGCAAAAAGCAATGCAACTTCCAGACATGACTTCCAGTAACCTACAGAAAGATACAAGACAACTGTTTACAGACCTGGTTAAAATAAACAAAATACTGATGGAATATAACACAAACAAAAGACTGGAAAAAATGGAAGAAGCTTTAAACAGATACTCAGATGAGGTGATAAAGCTGCAAAAATCAGAGGTTGAAATAATGAAAAGGATGTTTTGAATAAGACTGCTCAAGAAGAAAGGTTTCAAAAATAATAGAATTAGAAGATGGAGCACATAAGTAAAACCTGAGATTTTCAACTATATTCGAGAACCCTGAAGGAACAGACTGTATTAATTTAATGAAATAACAAATAAGCAACTGGACTGATATTCCACAGCAGGAATTGTTAGTTTAAAGGGCACATCATGTGTATGCTTCAAACCTGGCTATGAGAAAGCAACCTAGACCTATAGCAGTAAAGATGCAATCCTACCAGCAGAAGGTATTAATTCTGATAAACTGTGACAAAAGGACAAACTACTTAATGTGGGGGAGACAGCAGAGTGTTTGTGGAGAATGACTACTCATTATACAATGGGCAGAACAGGAGTAAACACATTCCACTATTCAGGGAATGTAGAGACGCAGGTGTGAGATTCAAACTGCTTTACCCAGCCATCTTTCAAGGTAGTCTTCCCTGGAGGGACAAAATCATTTTTTGATGACGTACATGCTAAGGAAGAAATAAAAGTTTGTCCAACAAAAAGTGAACTGTGAAACAGAAGGGATTCTGCTTTTTGGTCTTCTGGTAATAAAGACCACAGAGAGATCAAATGTGAAACCTTTTCTTCTGTTTCAAAGGAAAATATTGGTTAGAAGGAAGGGAGCATGAGAGCTGACTAGAAGAAGCAAGAGTATGTTCGAAAGGAAGCAGAGACAGGATTTGGGAGATGGAGGCGAACAGTTATAAAATGTGGGATTACAATGCTATAATTATATTTGTGAAATATGACATAAGAAAATTTGGAAATACTGGATTTTTTTTTCAGAATTTGTTGGACCTGTGGGGGGACTCAAATATATGCCCCACTTCATGTTCAAAAAAATGCTTTTGGGAGGGGGGGGGCTTTTTTCTTAATAGTACTACTTTTGTGGTTATGGTTTTCTTTGCATGCTATAAAGTAAAGTTTTCTCAGTTATTTTTTTAAGTGTAATAGGGATTGTAAATAGGTGCTGCTGTCTTTTTTTTTACCTTTCTTTCCCCCCTTCTCTCTCTCTTCTTGTTCAGTTTTAAGAAATGTAGGCACTACAGTGTAAAAAAAAAAATACCTGGCTAAAACAGCAGGACAAAAGAAAATTGAACGTGCTTTTTCATATTCTTGTATGGGGGAAATGACTGGATTAAGGACCTTAGATTGATTAAGTAACATATTTTAAGAGAAAGCAAGTAAATGAAAAAGAATACTGATTATTATGATTGATTATTATGAAGGTACACTTAGTAGCAATTCTGTATCTGGCCGTCATGTCTCCATGGAAACCATCTGATAATGAGAAATTGACTGTGTGGTTCTCATGTCTCCATGGAGACAATCTGATAAAGAGAAACTGGTTACTGTCTTGTGCAGAGTGACTGGCTAGGTAAAAAAAATACAGAAACTGAGTAAGAGATAATGTTATCTGAAAGTATTCAGGGATTTTCCCAGCTGTGAAAGCCATAAAGATTAGACAAAACCAGTTAGCACTTGGTAGAAGCACAGGCTGCACAGATAATCTTTTAGGCTAACTCAAGGAGTGTGGCTGTCAGTTTGGGACATTAGTTTCAATTAGGAGGGTAAAATCAATATTTGAAGATGTGCATACTGTTGTGTATTAGTATTAAATTAAAATGTTTTAGAGGTACACTTGAGGGCTTTCAATAAAACTAAAAGGTTTGTAAGATGTGACATGGATGTTTCTTGTCATATCTATTTGAGCCTATGAAAAAAGTTCACCCTGCTGAACTGAACAGTGTATAACACAAGAGCTGGAACTAGACATTTAACAAAAAAAGTGTTGTACGTAAAAGGTGGGAATAGCAGCTTTTTTTATACAAAGATGCTTTCTGTAATGTACGTAAAAGGTGGGAATAATAGCTTTTTTTTATACAAAGGTGCTTTCTGTAATGTCTAAATGTCAATGGCATCATGGTTAAATACAAAAAAGAAGGAATAGTGAATTTAATTAAAACTGAAGAGTGCAAATAACTATGTTACATGTGATACACTCTTTGAAGAGCTGAATATGTAAGTTTGACATATAAAGCTTTTCAGGATGGTTATTCAGTGAAATATCTATGACAAAGGAAAATAGAACTACATATATTGCATGAGGAGCGCCAACAGTGACAGAAGAGAATAAAAAAAAAGATAATAATGGCAGATTTGTAGTGTTAAGGGGCTAATGGGAAGGGAGGAGAATTACACTAGCATGTATTTATATCGCACCAAAAACTGCTATAATGGAGTTTAAGAAAATTCTTGGAAAAATAATCAGCTTTCAGGAAGGAATATTACTTATAGGTGGGAACTGGAATTTAATTTGCAACAGTGAAGATGTGTCTGGGGGTCCCAGAAGGGAAAGTATAACAAATGAGGGTAGATTTTTTGAAGATATTTGTGAAAACATTTAGCATGGAAGATGTGAATTCAGTAATAGGAGTCGAGTGCATTTGCATATCCCCAAAGATATAAAAATTGGGCTAGGCTAGACAAATTTTACATTTCACAGGAACATGTTAATTTAATTAAAGATCTTGAAAGGCACCCAATAACCAGTTCAGATCATGTGTCTAATAACTAAAGGGAAATGAAATAAAAATGAGACACTGGTGCTTTCCTCCTATCTGTTGAAAAAAGAGGAATTTAAGGAAAGGGTAGTGTAGATTATTCAAGAGCTATTAGAGAGGATAGAAATTACTTCTGAAAATATATCAAGGGAGTGGGATAAAATTAAGGTGGAGTTGAAAACTGAGTGGAAATAAAAGAAAGGGAGCTATGGTTAAGAAGTAACAAGAATTATTTAGACAGATTAACAAATGTTAAAGTACTACAGAACAGGGAAAATCTCTGGAAGAAGAACAGGATCAACTGCAGACTGCTAATCCGAAAGTAAAAGGATTACCTTGATAATATACACAAGTTTCGAAAGATTTCTGTTAATGGACTATTTTTTGATAACACTATAGCACAAAAACTTTTAGCACAATGACTCAGGCAACAGAAAGGAGAAAGGGTTGTCGCCAAGCTTGGTAACAAGAGATCCTGTAGAGGTATTACAATATCTCGGAAATTCTATGAAAGTCCGTATAAAGCAGAGAAATATGGAAATTAAGAAAATATACAAATAGAAGTGTTTATGGAAGAATTAAATATCCCAAGTTAGAGGTTGATGAGCCTCAATTACTAACTGATAGAATAGGAGGAGACGAGATAAAAATTGTGATGTACAACCAATCTACAGGAAAGTACCTAGGAACAGATGATATTCCTGTGGAAGTTCAGAAGCAGAAGAGAAAAATGATAAAGATATGGAAGGTTTTGTTTAACAGGATTTTAAGAGAAGTACCAACATCCTGGAAGAAAGCAGTGGTAGCTGTAATATCTAAAGAGGGCAAAAATCCATCAGATCCAGCTTCACGCAGGCTCATTTCAATACTAAACCATGCTTATAAAAATTTCATGTCTATAATAACTAAAGGAATGGCAAAAGTAATGCCAAAATTGACAGATATGGATCAAAGTGGTTTTATGAATGGGAGGCAAACACTAACTGAACGTCTGACGATCCAGAGGGAAATAGAATGTAAGAAAATACTATTGTTGGTGGGTCTTGATGCAGAGAAAGCATTTGACAGAGTAAACTGGGAATTTATGAGCAGGAAACTAAAACCAATATAAAACTCACTGTAACCATGAACTGCTCAGTAAAAAGCTTTACTCAAACTTAAAACTGTTAGTAAAAACTCCTAAAGCTTAGTTTAATCTGTGAATGTTTCTTGTTAAACTGTTGTTGATTCGTATGCCTAGGACAGAGGTAGAGGAGTTGAATTGGATTTTGCACCTTAAAGCTCACATTTTACCAGGTTTAAATGTCAGTGTCTCTTTAAAACCTGTGTTGAAAGAATTGCATAAACAAGTCTAATTAAAGATGCTATCATGCGAAGGAGATACTATTTAAATGGGTTGCTTGTGCTGTTTGTTTTGCTTTGCCTGAGGAAGCCTCATCAGGCGAACGTTTTTACGAGCAGTTTTAAGTTTGAATAAAACTTTTTTTATTGAGCGTTTTGTGGTTCCAGTGACTTTGTATTTTTTAGTATTTCTGAATTTAAGTACACTGGATTTGCTTACGTTACTGGCTGTTCTTTGCATTGGGTACTTCATGAGCAGGGCACTGGAAGCACTTGCATTTTCTGAAAAAGTATAAGTTTGATTAGGACATATGAGGGATCATATAAGAAACTTCAACTGGGTGGGGTGCTCTCTGATAATTTCTGCTTGAGCAGTGGAACCAGACAGGGGTGTCCTCTTTCCCCTTTGTTATCTTCATTATATTTAGAGCCACTGGCAAAGAAAATAAGGGACTCAGAAAATCAAGGCCATAATTGGCTCTACTTGCAGATATTACTTTATACCTGCCAAAATCAGAACGAGACATTACAGTGTTGTGGAACATTTTTAGACAGTTTCAAATCTTTGCAGGATACAGAATTAATGAAACTTAAACAAAGGCAATAGCAGTAAATTATGTAACCACATATGAATTGTTCAGCAATATCCATATTTATGGAGACCAGATAAAATTAATTCTTTAGATGTATGGATTAAAAATGATTCTGGTGTGGCAGCTAAGGATATGTTGGAAGAGACTAAAGAAAATATAATACAAAAACTGAGAAAATGGAAGCTTTGTTATATGGGTATAGACAGTAGGATACAGGCAGTTAAAACATTTTTAGTCCCATTGGTCTTATACACAGGTCAGGCATATTTTATCAACCAAAGGAGAAGTTGAGGATAGCAATTAATGAAGAGCTGAAGGACTTTACCTGGGAGGGGAAAGATGCCAAGAGAGTCAAGTGGGATAAGCTGATTCTTCCAGTAGAACAGAGAGGATTGGATTACCTGATTTAAAGGGGAATTTCAGAGCTACGCAGTCAAGGCTCCTATACATACCACAAGCAGAAAACTATACTTCAAAGTGGAAGGGAATGATGAAACGGGGGGAAATCAAGAAACAAGGATAGACTGGGATTTTGGATGCACACCTTTATGGAGAATAACAATCATACAGAATATTACATCCATAAAGTAGCAGAAAGCATCCTAAGAACTAAGCCAAGATGGGAATGGAGAAAGGAGATTCTGCCGCTATTGATGAAAGCAATTAGGGATACAGACAATAGGCAAGAGGGAGCTGGTACTTATTGGAGAAAACAGGCAAAGGAACCACGGTATTGGAAGCAAATAACTAGAGAGGGATAGATGATAGACTGGGAAGATGCCAAGAATTTACTTGGACTGCAGGTTACAGACTGTTATCAATCATTGACAGCCAAGGAAGAATATAGGCTAAGAGAAAAGAAAAGTACAGTTTTGTACCTACCATAAATGTAGATGTTAGAGTGCTAATACAGCTGCAGTCATAACAGATGAGTTCTCCTGTCGTCAGGCGGGTCCTCGGTCGGCCGAATTCCAAAGTCTAGGTCTGGCGTCGGTTGTCGTCACTTCTTCCCTGACGTCAGTGCGACAGGGGTATAAAGGAACCAGCCGACGCCATTTTCTTCAGTTTTTCTTGCCCCAGATGTCAGGTGCCCCCAGAAGGAAGGCAATACATAAATTTGTGTAATAATGCAGTGAAATATAATCAAAATACAGTAGTTGCAAGCAAATACATCATAAATGAATACCCCAATCAGGTTGTATGAGGATGTGTTAGCCTATAGGCCTGTCCCAAAAGGGGAAGGAGGAAGGGAAACCTGGACTGCAGCTGTATTAGCACTCGAACATCTACATTTATGGTAGGTACAAAACTGTACTATGTTCATCGTGCATACAGCTGCAGTCATAACAGATGGGTAGAATCCCAAAGCTAAGAAAGGGGTGGTAGGCACTAGGTGGAACTAGGAGGAGCCAAAATGCCCTGCAAGACTGCAGTGGCAAAGCCTGCTCTAGATTTGGAGTATAATGGTAGGTTGTAGTGCTTGGAGAAGGTATGCACAGAACTCCAAGTGGCTGCTTCCAAAATATCCTTGGTAGGAACTCCTCTGAGGAAGGCTGCAGAGGTGGCTGTGGCCCTGGTGGAATGAGTTCTAATTCCTGTAGGTACAGTTTTGCCATGAAAGGAATAGCAAAAGCGTATGCAGTGGGCTATCCATTTTGAGATTGTCTGTTTGGAAATTGGCTTTTCTTGAGCTCCTACCGCATAGGACACAAAGAGCTGTTCTGATTTTCTGAAAGGCTTTGTTCTGTCCAAATAATAACGCAGTTGTCTGTGGATGTCCAAGGAATGTAGTAATCGCTCCCCTTTGTTTTGAGGATTAGGATAAAAAGTAGGTAAATGTATGGCCTGATTTAAAGCTACCCTGGATACCACTTTAGGCATAACGGACGGGTTGGTTCGTAAGGAAACTCTGTCCTGATGGAAGATGATAAAAGGCTGGACAGCCATGAGAGCCTGTAGTTCTGAAACTCTACGATAGCCAGAAGGAAAGCTGTTTTCCAGGACAAATATTGCAAATCTGATGAGGCAGCTGGCTCATAGGGAGGCAAGGTCAGTTTTTCCAGAATGAAATTAAGATCCCAAGCAGGTATTGGTTGTTTCCTTGGAGGTCTTAAATTCTTAGCCCCTCTGAGGAACTGTCTTAAGAGAGGGTGAGAGAATAAAGGTGGATCAGTGTTGTATTCTGCAGAAATGGCTGAGGCATGGATTTTGATGGAGGAGAATATTGTAGTATTTGAGGTAAATTCAGTTTTCCAGGATCCTGGCCCTTTTTCTCATTCCAGACACAAAACCGTTTCCATTTTGCGGAGTAAGCTTTTCTAGTTGATGACCTTCTGGCCTCCAAAATGACATCCTGCACCTCCTTGGAGAGTAGGGCCTGTTGTGATGCTAAGGAATCTTCCATGCGGCTAGATTGAGTGTTTTGAGCTGGCTGTAAAGAGTTTTGAAGCTGTGCTGAGTCAGAAGAAGAGGCATTAGAGGCAGGGTCCATGGTGGGGAATGCGTCAGGCTCCTCAGAAGTGGGTACCAGTGTTGCCTTGGCCAGTCCGGAGCAATGAGAATCATCTTTGGTCTGTCTGCTCTGGTTTTCAATAGAACTTTGGGCAGCAGAGGAAGAGGTGGGAAGGCATAAACTGTCATTGATGTCCAACTGAAAGAGAGAGCGTCCACTCTCCAGGCCTTTGGATGGAAAATCCTTGAGCAGAATTTTGTCAATTGATGATTTTTGTGGGAGGCAAAGAGATCTAGGTCTGGCCTTCCCCATTCTTGGATTATTTCTGTAAAAACTTTTGGATGCAATTTCCATTCGTGTGGATCTGTCATATTCCTGCTTAGGTTGTCTGCCAGCGTGTTTTCCTTGCCTGGCAAGTACTGTGCTTGTAGTTCCATTTGTAAGTCCATGGCCATGTTCCAAAGTGACATGGCCAGTCTGCATAGGGGGTAAGAATGTGTTCCTCCCTGTTTATGTACCACATAACTGTGGTGTTGTCCGTTAACAATAGTTGACCTGGTTGTAGAAGGTCCTTGAAAGCTATAATAGCATTTACTACTGCTAGCCTTTCCTTTTGATTGATGTGAAGGTGCTTTTCTTTTTGGGACCATTTGCCCTGAATGTACCGATCTGTCATGTGCGCACCCCAGGCGTAGTCCAGGTCTGTTGTGATGACTTGATTTGCTTGAGGCTTGCTGAATGGAAGACCTGTGTTTGTTTGACATGCTTGAGCCCACCACAGAAATTCCTTTTGCAGACATGGAATTAGTGGTATTATTGTTTCCAAACTGTGGCTGTGTTGAGACCATATGTTTTTCAGGTACCATTGTAGTTTCCTCATATGCAGCTTTGCACATGGGATTAGTAAGATGCAAGATGCCATGAATCCCAGAGCCTGCAGGATTTTCCTTGCAGTCAGCCTGGTGCAATTTGCTAGTGTTCTGAAGTATTGAATTAGTTGCCCCTGCTTCTCTGGCGTGAGGTAGGCCATCTGGGTGTTTGTGTCCAAATTGGCACCCAGGAAAATTATCTTCGAGAGGGTATTAGCCTTGATTTCTTTTGTTGACTGTGTATCCCAGAGAGTTCAACAACATTATTACATATGCCAGATGTTTCAGAAGAATGTGCTTGCTGTCCGCTTGGATCAGGCAGTTGTCCAAATAGGGGTATATTTGTATCCCTTGAAGTCTGCAGTAGGCAATTACTGATGCCAGGCATTTCGTGAATACTCTGGGCGCAGTAGATAAGCCAAAGGGCAATGCAGAGAATTGATAATGGGTTGAACCTGCAAGAAATCTGAGGTACCTTCTGCAATTTTGTCTGATTGGGACATGCAGGTATGCCTCCTTGAGGTCCAATGTTACCAGCCAAGACTCCTTGCCCAGCATGGGAAGAAGTTGCTGTAGAGTGAGCATCTTGAATTTTGGTACGAGTAGAAATGTGTTTAGGATGGATAGGTCCAAAATAGGTCTCCAATCTTTTCCCCTCCTTGGCACCAGAAATAGCCTTGAATAAAAACCTTGACCTTGTTCGTGCGTAGGTACCTCCTGAATAGCTTTCATGTTTATGAGATCTGTAATTTGCCTTTGTGCCTCTGCCCTTTGATTGTGTGGCAGGTTTGGCATGCCTCTCATTCTTGGAAGGGTGTGAAAATGGAATTTGTAGCCTCTGTTTATAATGTCCAGGATCCATTTGTCCTTTGTGACAATATGCCAATTTTTTGAAAATAATGCCAGCTTTCCTCCTAAGGGGGCTGCCATTTGAGACTTGGTTGGCATGCAAAGGGGAAAGTCATTGGGTTTTCTTTCTGAAAGATTGCGAGTTATCCTCACCACCTCTTTGTGTAGGAGCTTGCCATTGTCTGCCTCTAAACGATCCTTGGGATTGTCCTCTGCCCCTCGGGTGCCTGTATCTGCCTCTTTGGGGTCTGTCCGTGGCAGGAAAGGACCAGTTTTGGAAGGCCAATTTCTACTAAAACGTGGGGTTGTACCTGTAGAAAATCTTTCACAGTTTGCATTGATTTAGCCTTTTCCTCCATTTTCCTTAATACCTCCTCAGCATTAGCACCAAATAGTACATCCTTTTGAAGAGGGGCGTCTAGTAATTTAGCTTTGACATGATCAGGCAAGGCTTGTTCCTTGAGCCAGGCATGCCTACGTATGACTGATCCTGTAACAGCAGCTCTACATGAGGCCTCTAGAGCATCAAAACCACATTGTAAGGTATGCTTACCCACTTGTTCTGCACTATGCATCAAATCCTGCAACTCCTTCAAGTCTGGTTGTTCAGGTTGTGACATTTTAATTTTCAATTGTGATAACAAAAACTGTTGGTATTTTAGCATATGGAACTGACAGTTTAAGGCCCTCATGGTTAAGGTAGCCAAGGTATATACCTTTTTTCCCCACCTTTCTAAGGATCTGGAATCTCTCTCGGAAGGTAATGGATTTTTAGCAATGGAGGCCTTAACTCCCTTGGGGCCCTGTGAGATGGTTTCTGGGTCAGCAACATGGCTTTTGTATAGAAATTGGTGTGAGTCAGGAACCCTGTAGTACCTGTCAGGCTTAACTGGAGCTGGAGGTAGAGAGTCCGGGTTAAGGCAGGCCTCCGAGTAAACATCATCTAGGATGTCCAAGACAGGAGGTATAGCCAGAGGCCTGTGCTGAGGTAGCAAGAGAAATTCCCTAAGCCTTTTCTTGGAATCTGAATAATCTTGGCCTTCCCAGTGGAAGTGTTCACTTAAGGTATGCAAAGTTTCCCCAAATGAGTAATCCTCAGGGGGGTTACAGAAGGGATGGACTCCTCCACATCAGAATCTTCAAATAAGAATGTTCCTGATCAGAGTGCTCTGAAATAATGGAGCCCTGATCAGAGGAGGGGGAATCTTCCTCCACTCTGGGCCTTTTGTCCGGTGGGGGCTGAGAACCTTTGATAAGAGTAATTAAATCCTCAGCCATTTTAAGCATCTGTTTCTTAGGCATGGAGCCTGGAGATGGGCCCTGTGTAGCTGGTCTCTTAGAGTGCATGGTTGCTTTAGACTTAGTGAAAGCCTTGATGGAGAAAGAAGAGGAAGGTCTGAAGACACCTTGAGTGGAGGTGGACCTGTCCACATTCTGAGTTTCAACGCCAAGAGTGGCTTCGGTATCTGTAGTCGG
Organism: Protopterus annectens; assembly: GCF_019279795.1. NCBI lineage: Eukaryota > Metazoa > Chordata > Ceratodontiformes > Protopteridae > Protopterus > Protopterus annectens. The sequence continues at coordinate 231,823,623 of NC_056733.1, forward strand.
GATGTGGGCCGAGGAGCCTGCAACCTCGGGCACAGGAGACACCGTCAAAGAAGTGTCGTCGGTAGTCAGGGGCTGCATAGGCGCCTCGCTGAGAACCGGACCACGTGTAGTCGGCTTTGGCGTGGTGTTGGTAGAGGCCGCGGACCTCGTGTGTTGGTCCTTATCTTTGCATTTTTTAGACAAAACTGAGTCGGAGTATCCGACGACATAATATAGTTAAATGCTTTCCCAAAATAATGCTGGGAGAACTCCGCCCGACACTTAATGGTGCGTTTGTTGAATGTAGCACAAAAGCGACAGACCGAGACGTCGTGGTCTGGGCCTAAACAAGGTATACAGAGGGAATGGAAATCCTTATGCGGTATTTGCTTCCCACAAGAAATACAATTATTAACTTTGTCAGACATCGGTCTGAGGCAAGAAAAGTTTCCACAATGGGGTACTTAGCTTTCAAGAAGACTTCGGTTTCCAAATTTTCGTAATCTCAAGAGCTGGCCGACTGGCACTTGCGAACTGCTTCTGCTTCGGGCACCGCGCGGCAAGAAAGACTGAAGAAAATGGCGTCGGCTGGTTCCTTTATACCCCTGTCGCACTGACGTCAGGGAAGCGGCGACGACAACCGACGCCGGACCTAGACTTTGGAATTCTGCCGACCGAGGACCCGCCTGACGGCAGGAGAACCCATCTGTTATGACTGCAGCTGTATGCACGATGAACATCAGGGGGATCCTAAACAAAAGACCAGCACTGGCAGAGTTTTTAGTACAGTTTAGAACAGAAGCTGCCATTAAAAGGGGAATTAGTACAGGATATAAAATACTGCATGATAACTATAAGATTCAATCAGAGAAGGTTAGAAAGGATTGGGAAGAGAGAATGGATAAGCAGTTCACAAAGAAATAATGGGAGGATATATGTAGGTCTCCCCAAATATGCAACAAAATCTAGAAAATTTAGGATTTTTGCTTAGAAATATTTACATAGATATTTTTATACCCTAAGCAGACACCAGTGAATTTTTCCTCAGGCAGGCAGCAAATGTTGGTGTGACAGTGAAGAAAGAGGTAATTGGAAACATTTTCTGGGAATGAGGCGAGTTGGTGGACTTTAAGGATTCCCTGAATGATGCACTGTCGGAGATGCTGAGTGGGTAGATTGGTTTGATGAGAGAGAGATGAGTTTTCTGAGTTATGATACAGAATCTGAATTGCTAAGACATGGTAAGCCCTTGCTGTGTCTAATTATGGCGGCTGCCAAAAATGTAATTACTAGAAAATGGAAATCAAAATCTAAACCAACTACACTTAAAGTAATGAATATAGTAACAAGAATAAAACAACTGGAATTGAGATCTTTGGTAAAGGGTAAGATCAAACTACATGGGAAAATGGGAATTGTGGGAACACATACAGGGGATAAATGAGGTTTAAAGGAAAGCAGGATTTAAATGAGCTATGTAATGTTGGATTGAAAATGATTGGGTAGATAAGTGATGTAATAATGTTTGCAACCTGGAGTGTGTCAGTATGATTTGTGATGTAAAATGCTTGTAACTAAGATTGTGCCAGTGTGGTTTGTTTCCATCTATATAAAAATGTATGATGTCGTAAGTGATGGTTTAATAAAGATGTTTCTTGTTTAAAACAGCAGGAATTGAATGATTTATACAATCTTGCGTAGGTTATGTGATACATAGCAATATACATGAAGTACAAGGTTTGTAAACATTAACTTGTTAATACAGATTGATTACTTTTACATAAATGTAAATTTGCCTATGTCACAAGTGATAATTCAATAAAGGTGCCGAAAAAACAATTACGAAATACTGCTTCCCCTGTTAAAAATAAACTATCACAGAAAATATCTGTCTCGTCATCGTACATTTCCCCAGGCAACTTCTGTACTGGCTGTCCACAAATGTTAACCACAAAAATATCAAACCAGGTGATGTAAATATTGATTGGCAATCTATTTCTGCTCTTTACCCTACATGCGCCATAAATCTATGCAATGTCATGTAACTCCTCACCTTTCCAAGCAGAGGCAACACATATTATTCTAGACTGGACCCTACCATCTGACCCAAGTAAAATTATCCCTCTAGTACCCTTCCAAACTCTTAGTGACCACCTCCCAATCTTTCTTAAATGATTACCAACTCACCTCTAAAAGGACAAAAAATATAACAGTTCTCAATGCAGCTCACTTTAACAAAGATACATTCTTAGAAATACTGAAAACTTGCAACTGGCATCTACTTAAAAACTGTCCCTATGGAGGAAGCATTGGCATCTGACACCCTTCTCACTACGTTAAACCAGTTAGCCCTAATGAAACACGATTCAAATTCAGCCCTACCCCTTGGCTCACAAAAACTACTAAACATATGCAAGCTAGAGACAATGCTTGAAAGACTTGGCTTGATAAAACTGTTAATGATCTCCAAAACTTCAGAGCACTCCACAACCGCAACAAAAAATCAGTCATAACTGAAAAACTCACTACGCCTCAATCCAAGTTACACACGCTAAAGTAAAAACTTCAAACAATTCTGGCACTCCATTAACAATTTGTTAAATTCAGGCTGCCCATTCCAACCAACCCCTACTACTAACCATACTGACCCTAATTCTAACAAACTCCTCTCAGACATTTAGTCACTCCCCTCATGAACAATAATCCACCTACCTCCAACTCCATTCCAACAAAACTATCCTGTAAGAGCTCTGTGCTCCATGTCAACCTCGTTGCAATCTCCACTACGAAAACAAAAAGAAAATACTTTGTCAGTTAAAACCCACTGTACTTATTAATCGATAACCTTCCCTTAGAATCCATTAGCATAGCAGCCAGCCCTCATCAAGCCTTGTCCTTATGCTTGTAAACAGATGTGTTCAAGAAAACTATGTATCCAATCCTGGGAAAAGTCACTGGTTATCCCCTTATACAAAGGAAAAGACTCCACTGAACTCTGTAATTATGCCCTACAGCCATTTTTTCTTCAGTATCAGAAATCCTTGAGGAGTGTATACATTCCCAACATCTCAGTAATTAATAGATAACCCAGAGCTCTTAACATCTCTCTCGCTGTGCAATATATGTTGCAAAGGACAGATCTAGAAGAACCTGCACAGACTGTGAACCTTCTTAGGGAGGAAGGCATGCATTTTCTGTGTCCAATCTGCATCCCAGAAAAAAACAGGTCCTGTGCAGAAACATGTAGGATTTTTTGTAAGTGATTTTGAGACCCAGACTTGACGGAAGTTAGATTGAAATCTCTATGCTGATGGACTACTGGAGAGAAAGAGAGCTGGGAGCAACATGTTGTCCATGTAAGAAAACATCTGAATTCCTGCGTGCAGCATAATGCCACTGCTGGAGCTACACACTTTGTGAACACCCATGGTGCTGTGGAAAGACCAAAGGAAGAACAGTAAATTGAAAACCTGAGAAATTTCCTGCACAAAGAACAAACAGATATATATATAAATATGCATCCTTCAGGTCCAAGGACACTAGAAAGGTCTGGGGAAGAATGAAAGGAAATAGAACGGGAAGAGAGCATTCTGAAAGTTGGTACTTTCAAGAAAGAGTTTTAGAAGAGAAATGTGTTGAATGGGTCTCCACTTACTTTTTTGGTAGCAGAAAACTTCTGCAGTACAACCTTTTTCCTATGAAGTCCTTTGGGACTGGTTCAATTTTGCCCTGATTCAGTGGGTCCTGAATAATGGGAGGAAGTAGAGAGCTGTTTGTGAGGACGATATGGCACTCCTTTCAGAGCAGGAATATTTTCACAGAACATGGTATAACCACCTCTGAAGACAGACAGGACCATTAGTCTGTGGTAATAGTTTCACATCAGGACAGACAGAGTGACATTCTTTTGGAAAGAGTTGTGGTGGGGTGAGAGCAAGCAAGGTGGTGCTTTGAAGACGGTCACAGATTTTATTTCCAAAGGGAGGCCTCCCAAATGAAGGTTCACCAGGAGGCTTGTCACAGTACCTTTGCCTAGGGGTTTTTCTTAACTTCTGATCTATCCCAAGATCCATTCTAAAGAATGATGTAAATTTAGATGGGTAGTTCCTGTGGTAACTAGAAAATGAGAAGAGTAGAATCTGACTGCAGTCTTTCTAGGTCTTACCAAGTTTTGAAAAGACTGGCACGGCTGAGAACCAAACAGATTTTTAACCAAGGAGGATTCAAAGAGTTTTGACTTGAAATCCTCAGGAACAGGCTGGCTATGAAACAATACATGTATCTGCAAACAAGCCCAGTAGCTGCTGCCCTAGAGGAAGCAACCTCAGCATCATAACAGCACTTAATGACATGTCTGGCTATCTGAGAAGGCTGTTAAAAGTAGATTCTACACGTCCTGTGATTCTACACTTAGACGGTCTAGCACATCTTTGTTCAATGACTGAAGTACAAAAAACAAATTAGTCATTTGAGCCTGGTAGTTAATTGCCCTAAAAAGCAATGGTAGAAAAGAGGTTTACCTCCTTTTCCCACCTACCATCATCAATCAACCACATTTTCTACATAAGGTTGGGGGTATCATGTCAACTGACGCCATTTCTCTATTCAATATCATTCTGCCTTCTTTAACACTCGTGCCTGACTGTTGCAAGTCTTCTCGCATACAATCAATCCACCTATTTGCTGGGTGTCCTTTTCTTCTTGCCTTCTTCCTGTCTGTCCCACATTTTCTTCACCAGACTGTCTTCTGTTTCTCTGCACATGTGCCAGAAACACCATAATCTGTTCTCTGCATTTCTTATGCTTGGTCAATCACTCTGCTTGTGCTGTGCTGATGAGGCCATAAGGCCGAAATATGCATATCCACAGCTAGTGGGGTTTGGCTTTAATGGCCTGAAATTGCCCATTGAAATGGCTTCAAACATAAGTCATGGACATTCAGAAATCGCCACACAGCTAAAACACTTGATGTTCATAAGGGTCATTTGCATGTATCCCATGTGCCTCTGATACAGGAGATTTGAGACGTCACTCACTGGAAGTTGCAGCTTGACTGGAGTTTTCATTTAGTTTTCACTGATTGGTTTTTGTGTGCGACCTCACTCTGTTTTAATTTGTTAGTTGGGATATTTTGCAATCTCCCTAATGGTAATGGACATCACCTAGATACAACAGCCCTGTGTTTCTTATGCTTGGTCAAACACACTGTTTGTGCTGTACTGATGAGGTCATAAGGCCAAAATATGCATATCCACAGCTAGTGGAGTTTGGCCTTTAATGGCCTGAAACTGTCCATTGAAACAGCTTAAAAGAATAAGTCATGCACATTCAGAATAGCCATACAGCCGAAACTCCGGATGTTCACAAGGGTCATTTGCATATATCCCATGTGCCTCTGATACAGGAGGTTTGAGAGGTCACACAATGTAAGTTCTAGCTTGATTGGAATTTTCATTTAGTTTTTACTGATTGAAACAATAGTCTCATTGCAAATATCGGGTAAGATGTGCTACATCCTAATATGAATCTGAATTGCTCATCTACCATCTTACTTTCTACTACTCTGCATATTCCTTTATCAATCACCATCTCCAGAACTTTCATGCAGTGTGACAGGAACATGACACCTCTGTACTGCCAACAGCTGTAAATTGCCTTTCTCTCCACACTGCTATGAATATCCCCAGGAGCCATTTCTCCCCATCTCACCAAGCATCCTTGTCCTATCTGCTGTGATCTCATCTGAGCCTGCTGCTTTCTTCAACTTAAATTTTCCTTAAGGCTGTTCTTACTTCTTCTATGTTGGGCAACTCTTCTCTCATTGTAGGCCGTGTCTGGAGCAGTACAGCTTCTGTGAGGTTTGTTTCATTCAGAAGCTGCTGGAAGTACTCATTCCATATGCCTTTTATGTCCTGTTAGTGGTGAGTAGGCATTCCTTATGAAGGGTGTCAAATTATTATCTTTCTGTCTTTGTCTAGCAAAGTGAAACAGGCTCTTTGTACCATCTGGAAAGTAAGCTGACAGAAGCTAGTACAGTTCCTCTGATGCCTTTACCTTTGCTACTGCAGCTCCTTTCTTAGCTTCTTTGTTACCCAACCAGTATTCTTTCCTAACCTGGTCTGTCCTCTCCCTCATTTTTCCTGCATATCTTCTATTTTTGTGACAACTTACTGGACTTTTGCATTCCACCACCAGCTTTCCTTATATCTTATTTCCAAACCTAGCTCAACCACATATCTGTTTTGTAGTCCTCATACATGCTGTTTTGAGGCACTGCTATTCTTTTTCAACTCCACCCACTTCCTCTTCTTATTGAGGTGCTAGAGCTCAGAGTAATTCCTTGAACCATTATGCTTTCTCTCCAGTCAACTTTCAGGTCTTCAGCCTGGTCACTGTTGACCTTACAGTGTTTTCTGACTACTGCCTGCAGCTGATTATTCTAACCAGTGATTTATGCTGTGGGCAGACTGTTTCACCAGGGATGACTTTGCAATCATAGATTCTACCCCAGTGCCCTTTCCTTACAGGAGGAAGTCTACCCAAGTTGTATGTTGGTTATTCTTGTATGTAATCTTATGATGGTCTCTCTTTCTGAACAACATGTTGGCTACTATCAAGCCATTTGCCAGACAGAAATCTAGAATGGCCTCTCTTTCTGTATTCTTGTTGCCCTACCCAAGTGAGTCCACAGTCCTCATACCTTGTTCTGCCTGGTCCAAAAGAGAGGGATATCAGGACTGTCTAGGTCCACATGAGCAGGGCAAAAGGAATAAGGTAGAGGCCATTCTAGCCTTATGTCTGGCAAGTGGCTCGACAGTTGCCAGCACAGGGTTCAGAAAGAAAAGTAGCTAACCATAGCCCCACTATCCTTGTCTGAAGATAGAGCATTAGCACTGGTTAAAAGCTAAGAGGACTTACCTGAAGTAAGAGACACTGCCGAAAGGTTTGTTACAAGATTCCTGTACAAGTATTTTAGGTCATCAAGCACCTTATAAAGTCAGCCTTATCTTTTAGGAGCTGGTGGTCGAGAGGCAGGTGCTGAAGATGTGGACTGGAAAACCTCAAGTACAGGAGGGACTGGGAAAGGGGCAGGAGTGCCTATTTCCAAGAGGCTGAAGTACCTCTTCTGTATGTCAGAGATCTGAATGGATTGCCATTCAAAATGTTTTTTTCATATTCCGGATAGTTTCCCTAATGGAAGCTTCCTCAATAAGGGAATCCAGAGAGAGGGAATCCTCTTCATCCAAATAAATTTGTTCTGGAGAATGTAATTGAGAAGAATAGTATAAAGAGTGGTCTGAACCATAATCTTCTTGTTCTTCAGAAGAGGAAGATGCCACAGTAGGTTTTTGAGGTGTAGTCTATGGTTATGGAGACCAAAGGGGGGGAGGGCTTTAAAGTCATAACAGCTTTGAACAAGCCCTGGGATAATCTATTCACTCCTCCATTGCAGCTGAGGTTGAAGCCATGTTTAATCTTTCATATTTTGCTTTTTGGGTGTGACTTCAGCCTGGATGAGACACAGAGGTTCAAGACCTTGCCTAACTTCTATTAACATACCTGGGATCTCTTCATTAACTCGAGGGACATTGTGACGGCCCTTGGAAATGATGAATCATGGTTCATCAGTTGTATCCACAATCTGAAAGGCCTTAGGAGCAATACCAGACTTAGATGGGATCACAGTAGCAGGTAACTGAGAGGTAACTGATGTACCACAGGTTCTGCAACCTCAGCTGGTATGTCAAGAGTCCAAAACGTTAGATTGCATATCCATTCTGGGCATCTTCAGCTTCTTAGGTAGAAAAGGGAAGTCTAGAAATGCAGAATCTCCCATCTTGGACTAGGCCAGATGTTCAAGATGTTGAGTTTCCAGTAAGGTGTTGAGAGAGGAAAGCCTTGACTAAGGGTTTAGGGAATGAATGACTGACTAATTTTGCAAGATTTGCGATTGTGTTCCAGGCCTAGACAGAAAAGGCACTCAACTGTGCAAGTCCTTGTATGGAATCTGCTTACCATACTCATACTTGGCCCTAGCTGAAATCTAACAAATCTGAACAAAAACAGCATAAGCAGAAAAGGAAAAGGTAGGTTCCTCAATGGGGAACATATCTGAGACAACAAAACAGTGAAGCAGCGGTACCAACAGCCACACAGTAATCAGTCTGACAGATTCACGACCTGTGTTCAGGCTGGCAATGAGATAGTCAGATACATGCTTGTACATCCATCTATATAGCCATAACATTTACAAGCTGAAGTCAAGTATTGGCTCACGACTTCAGGAAGGTAAAGATTTGGTACCCTGGCCAGACATCTGCAGTGACAACACGTCAGGAGTAGTGCAACAGTGGTTTCAGTCAGGACTTCTGTAAAACATCAAGCCCATTACATACTGAATGTGATATGTGGTTCTGCAAAAGTGGCTGAAAAAGACAGAAATGTATTAACAGTGTTATACTAGTTTGTGAATTGAAATGCAAAAAATTGTGTCATTAAGGTTAAGGACATTAAAAGGTCTAAAGAAAAACAATTTTAGTTCTTTTTGTATACACATTTCCTGGTATAAAATGCATATTATATTGTAATGCAATTAAAGTTACTTTAAATATGAGGTGGAGTTTTAACAGTGATTGTTGCACATCTAAGAGACGATAAGGAAACCTGGTTATCTTGGCTGTAACACATCCAGGCTGTATAGTACTAAGATGTAAGAAAATCAGGAAAAAAGCAAATTAAAGTAGATATAAAGTAGTGACCTTGCGTTGCTGGGGAGGGCTCAAAATGTATTCATCATATTATATTTACAAGCATTTCCCGTTTTACACACAATGACTACACTAATGGTCCTAGTTTAAGATACACATATGAGCTTTTTTAAGCAAAAAGGCTCAAAAAGCAATGCACAAAAACTAATTCTTTCTTGCATTTACAAAGTTACTAGCTCCCTCCCATTAGCAAATGCTTTCAGATGAGCTACCTGCAGATGCAAGCAATTAATCAGGAGAGATCTGAACATTTTGAGGTCCACATGAAATCTACAAGGTACACACAATGTAATTACATTTTAAATGTGCATTAGCAGGCATTGCAATGAAAATAAATGAAGCTTAGAACTGTAAGAAACAAGTTATACACATCACCAAAACAGCATTAGTACCTTAATGTAATATAATTGTACAGTTCAGTTTATTTAAGGGTAGCATCTGCACTTTTAACAGTAAAAGTTAATGTTTACAAGACAACATACATACTATTTTTCTACATATGGGAGAGGAATATAGGTAAGAGAATATGTGTAAGCAGGAACACAAGTTCTAACATGTGCTTCACCATGCCTGCCTGTGTAGCCATTATTTTGTGGCAACTGCTCCTATTGGGAGGGGTAAACCTTTTCTGGAAAATGTACATGGTTTTGTGTGATTGCTGTGATTTAAAAGGGGTTGGGGTTTTGCACATGTTATTTAGATTTTTGCTTCCAGAAGGTTTTTATTAAAGCAAAAGTAAAGGAAAATTTGACATGGGCTCAAATTGAGATGAGGTGAAGCAACTACATACAAGATGAGTCTAACAGCGAGTAAATGTAAGATGCAAAAAGGAAATGTATATTTAAGAGGACTGCCATGTATAATAGGTGGGACTGATATTTATCGCAATGTTTGCTCTGCCAATACTAACACAGAATGCAAATGGCTTTAGAGGTATAGCCAAAAAGTAAAGCGTACTAAATTACTAAGGCATATAAGATGTAAACAGTAATGTTACTGGAGATGTACTTAGAAAGGAGCATGTGAATTTAACAAAGGATTTCAGTGTGGACATTCAGCACAGTATAGAGGACAAAGAACAGGTATAGTAATACTGACTGCAAGAGAGGGGAATAGACTAATGGCGAAGGATGAGAATTTCACTAGCATGTATTTATATTACACGTATAATACAAAACAAAGCATGCAAGAGCTGGCATCAAACCAGAACCCTTCCGACTCAAGAAAAATTCAAACAACTAAGAAATCTTACAAAGAGCCACATAAACAATAAATAATACCCTAGACTTCCCTGGAACTCTATTAATGACCTGCTAAAACCAGGGAAATCTAACATACCAACCGCACATATTAACACTGGCACAGAACCTACAGCTGATCAATTTAACTCCCATTTTAATAACACTATCCTTAAACTACTAGAAATAACCCTACTAACCTGGATATGACACCCATCCAACCAAAGTCCATGTCTACTATTAAAAAAAAAAAAAAAAAAAAATTAAAACCCACAACCACTGCTGTCAACAACTTACCAACAGAATACTTTGCTAAAGCATGAAAATTACTAGCCTAATCAGTAACTATATTCATTAACTGTTCCAGAAAAAATGTCAAATACCTAATATCTGGAAATTGTTACATTACTTCCTTAAATAAAAAAGGTACTTCCAAAGATTTCTCTAATTACAGCTCCAGTGCCATCCTTTCTGCATAAAGCAGTTTGTTCATTAAAGGACAACAACAAGATATTAAGCAGATTGCTCAACCTGCTGTCTCTTAGTCCCTGTTCGTTGATACAGCCTCGAAAAATCACCCATGCAGCTTTAGAAACTAATCCACTCAACTGTTTTCCCTGTTAGGCTTCCTACCTTTCCGTACTGTTTTACTTTCACTTTGAAAACAAAGTTGAAAAACCTCTAGCTGGCTGTGAAATGATGAGGTCACATCTGCCAGAGCTATTGTTCTAGCTACCAAGACATTTCCTCCCCCAAGGTGATGTAATCCCTGCCTGATTTGCATGCTGTATAGAAGGGCCAGTGGATCTCCCACATTGTGATGTCAGAGCTGCCTTGCCCAGCCCACTCAACCTAGCAAAAATGTCAAACTATAATCTCACTTTTCTGAAGAGCCCTACCAATATGTGACAAAGTACAGGCAGAAGCACAGTAACAGCTGCAAAAATGAACATACATTTGCAATGACCATGTGTAGATATTAATTGCATGTTTTTACATAAGCAGATGTCTGTCACAATTAATCGACAACACATCATCAGATTACAAGAAGTATGCAATAGGGTAACTTTCTTAAATTACCACTTAAAAAAAAGCATGTGGGTGCTGTCATGCAAGTCTGTGAAATATTTTGTGTTTATAGTGCATCATCTGTTAGCTATTTAACCAAACAGGAAGGAAAAATAAGTGGGAGCTTGATGCTTTGCAAAACAGTGATTATTCCCAGTGTTAGGGAGCTTGGTTCTATATTTGACAGGAAGAGTGCAACAACAAAAAAAAATCCCCCACTGTAAGGAAAGAAAGGCTGACAAGAAAGCAGTACATTAGTCTGGTCACCTGCTGTAAGCTGTCAATCACATGCATATAATGGGTCAAATTACCCTTGGCTCTTTGACAGCTAGGGAAGGTAGGTGTGAAGGGGGGGGGATACCTTGAAGAACTAGATTTCAGCCTTCACAAAAGAAATCAAGTTAGCACTTCTAAGAAGAAAGAGCAATAAAATGCACTTTTCAATTATGTTCTGTAGCATTTGCACTGTGTTTGAAGTAGTCATTGAAAAAGGATAACATTTTAACCAAAAGTAAAACTATAACACAGCAGTGAACGCCTGTAAAATCAGTGCACTGACAGCAGCTTTAGGGAAAACGTGGCAGATCTGATGCAATTTTTTGGAGACAAACAATGCATTCTGGGATACATAGAGGCAGACTAAACAGAATTATTTCAAGATGCCAGACCCAATTTGGTCACAGTCAGAAATTGCATATACAAATATCTAAAAAGCTCTAATTTTTTTTTAAAGTACCTCGTCACTGCAGTAGGTGGTGCACGATGTGTCGAACAGCATTTTTGCTCCACTGGTGAGTTTTTGGCTGCTCCTTTCTTAAACATTCTTAAAACGCTTTCCCCATGATTTTGTAACTAAGGCTAAACAGTAAACTTTAACCTCAGTGAAATCAATTTAGAGAAAGCATGCAGTGCGTCCACAAGACTTCAAAGGATGCATCACCTCACATGCGTAAAGATGCATCCATTAAATTCTATGGACGCACTTCATGTTATTCCTCAGCTGACGTCAGTGAAGGATGCACTAAAGTTATTTGGGCCATGGTTTCATAAGAAGTTTACAAAGCTTTTTTTTTTTTTTTTTTAAATTAAAAGCAGCTCAAGTAAATAAGGAATGAAAGTAATACAAGTACATCATGTCACTTAACTCAAAAAAATTCCACAATGAACTCTGGATACTGAGCAAATTGCTTTATGATCCTACAAAGATGCATACAGATTCCACTTATGAACTACCCAATTACCAACAACATTGTCAAAAAACACTCAACATGGTTTCAGACCTAATCACAATACCACTACAGTCCTTAGATTCACATACAATATAAACTTAGAATGGAACAAAGGTCACTTTGTATTCTCCATCTTCTTAGATTTATTCAAAGCATTCAATACCGTTCCACGTCAAAAGATACTTGCCAAACTCACTTCATTAAACCTCTCTCAGTCTGTATTAATCTGGGTCCTCAACTACTTCTCTCACAAACAAGGACTTAAGTGGCAACAAACTTATTCCTCTTTTCTTCCAGTAACAAATAGGAGTACCACATGCATCCATTCATGGTCCACTACTCTTTACCAACTACTCACAGAAGGCATCCAACAATATCACAAAAAATTACACAAGACACTTCACTTCTGTTGGGACATGGCTTTCCAACTCCCAGATCCTACTTAACGTAAATAAGACTAAACTTGTACTTTTCATGCCTAAAACAGTAATGAAATAAAACAAACCTTCAACATCACCTCCAATGATAATACCCATCTTGAAGTTGCATCTCAAACCAAACTATTGGGCATAATCATTGATGACCACTTGAAATATGACCTGCATATAGCTCAAACAATAGAAAAAATGTGGTACCTTATACAGACCCAAACTCTACCACCACCACAAAAAATTAGAAGTTATGTACTCACCATAACGTTCCATCTGGGTAGGTACTTCATTTGTCTGCAACCTGTGGGTCTCGGATCAGACCTCGGATCCGACCGGCAGCTTTCCAAGCTTCAAGATCCGAGCTCCAAGCTCCTCCCCTCTACCCATAATCCCCTGTCACCACCACACTACCTCAGATCGGTTTTGCTGTGTCACCTGATAAACCTGTAAATATACAGGTTCAGTTGTTCTCAAGAATCATAAATTATCCTAGAAACCCGATACAGGTTAGGGGGATGGCAGGGGGGGGGGTGGTTGCAGACAAATGAAGTACCCACTCAGATGGAACGTTATGGTGAGTACATAACTTTTAAATCTGAAGTAGTTACTTCATTTGTTCTGCAACCTGTGGGACAGAGTCCCCAGCTACCTAAACAAAAAACCTGGGTGGCCTATGGAAGAATATTCTGAAGCACCGCGGAGCCAAAGGACACCCTGCTTCTAGATATCATGTCCAGCTTATAATGAGAAATAAACGTATGAGCAGAAGACCAAGTGGCTGCTGAACATATGTCGTCCAACGGCATCCTGGACCAGAAGGCTGCAGAAGTTGCGATGGACCGAGTGGAATGTGCACGAATTTTAAATGGGGTTGTTTTGCCCGATGCCTTGTAAGCCTGAGAAATACAATGACAAATTCAATTAGCCAGTGTCACTTTGGATATAGGTTTCCCCATGGATGAAGGAGCAAATGACACGAACAGTTTATCAGCCTTACGAACGTCTTTGGTCCTGTGCAGGTAAAAACGCAACCGTCTATGTACATCTAGTGTATGCAACATGTATTCTCCCTTATTTTGAAAATTCTTGAAAAACACTGGCAGAATGATAGTCTGATTGATATTTGCCACAGATGCCACTTTTGGTAAAAAAGACAGGTTAGTCCTGAGAGACACTCTGTCATTGTGAAAAATAAGGTAGGGAGGTTTCATGCACAAAGCTTGGAGCTCTGAAACCCTTTTAGCAGAAGTTATGGCTACCAAGAATGCTGTTTTCCAGGACAGAAAATTAAGAGGTACAGTAGCTGCAGGTTCAAAAGGAGGTTTCGTTAAGGCTTGCAGAACAAAGGTTAAGTCCCAAGGGGGAGTCACGGATTTCACAGGTGACTTGAGAAGGAAAACGCCATGCAAGAATGTCTTGCACAATTTTGTAGATGCTAGGGATCCTAATCAGTCTCCCACATGAAAATGGGATATTGCTGCCAACTGTACTTTCACCGTTGATGCACTGGCCCCTTGTTCAAATATCATGGACAAAAAAATCCAAGACTGCAGGAATCGGAACAGTAAAAGGGTTGAGACCCTGGCTGTTGGCCCAGATAGAAAATCGTTTCCACTTGCTATTATAGATTTTCCTGGTGGACGGTTTATGAGCCTCTACCAGAATAGTTTTCACTGGTGACGAGATACCGGGAGTCTTTGTCATTAGTGGAACTGGATCAACCAAGCCGCAAGCTTGAGGTTTATCAGGTTCAGTGTTGGGCACCCTGTTGGGTGAATGGGATCCAGGATTAAAGGGGAGGAGAGACTGTGAGACCGCAGGTATGGAAACCAGATTTGACGAGGCCAGAATGGGGCTATGAGGATAATTTTGCTCCCCAACCATGCGGCTTTCTGAATGAACTTCGCCATGAGCAGAAGCGGGGGATAAGCATAGAGTAGACCGGGAGGCCAAGCATGAATCAGAGCATCTCTGGGGCGCTCCCCTTCTGGGGGAAGAATTGCGAAGAACTCACTGCATTTTGTGTTTTGGGGAGTAGCAAAGAGATCGCAGCGAGGCCAGCCCCACCTGTGGAAAATCTCCTTCGCAACTTTCGGATTGAGAGACCACTCGTAAGGACTGAGAATTACTCGACTCAATTTGTCCGCCAGGATGTTGGATCATCCCGGAATGTGCATTGCTATCAGAAAGCGGTTGGTGGATATTGCCCATTCCCAAACTCTCATGGCTTCTCGACAAAGAGGGTAGGATCTGGTTCCCCCTTGTTTGTTTATATACCAGACCACTGACATATTGTCTGTCTGTATTGCAATCGTTCCTAGAGGTAGAAGGTCTTGGAGAGCCTGCAACGCTAGAAGCACCGCCCTCATCTCCAGAACATTTATGTGCAAGGTGGTCTCCGACAAGGTCCACGTACCTTGGACATTTCTGCCCAAATAATGCCCCCCCCAGGCGAGAAGCATCCGTGGTTAACGTGGCCTGGGGAGGGGGAATCACACAGGGTCTCCCTTGCCTGAGTTCTGGGGAGTGAAGCCACCAAAGGAGGGATTCCGTGCAAACCCTGCTCAGGGGAATGGGAGTATTCAATGGATGGTGTAACAGTGACCATTGAACTTGGAGTGTCCACTGTAATATACGCATCCTTAGGCGAGCATAGAGAGAGAGGCCGATAGCCACTGTCATCGAGCCTAGTGCTCTCAGGACTAACTCCGCCGGCGAAGCTTTGGTGCGAAGAAGAGCCAAAACTTGGAGTGAGAGGCTGGACAGCCTGTCCGAGGTCAAGAAGGCCCAAGAAGATCGGGAATCTAGCCTGGCTCCTATGAAATTTAATGCTTGCACAGGATGAAGAAAAGACTTTGGTATGTTGACTGAAATGCCCAAACTGTCGGCAAGAGACAGAACATAGTCCCTCGCGATACAAAGTTGATGCCTGTTGGTTGCTGTGAGGAGCTAGTCGTCTAGGTAAGGAAAGACCCTTATGCCCTGAAGCCTCAAGTGGGCCGCAACCACTGCCATGACTTTGGTGAACACCCTGGGGGCTGAGGTGAGTCCGAACAGAAGGATCCTGAACTGGTAATGACTGGACCCTAGCCGGAAGCGGAGGAACCTCCTGGACCATCTGTCCATTAGAATGGGGTAGTACGCGTCCTTGAGGTCTATCGAGCACATCCAGTCATTCTCCTGCATTAAGGGGAGAATAGATTGTAGAGTGACCATCCGGAACTTTTCTTTGGGGACAAACATGTTCAGGGCGGACAAGTCTAGAATGGGCCTGAGGTCCCCCGTCTTTTTTGGCACTAAAACGAACCTTGAGTAGTAGCCCGATCCGGATTGGTCTGGGGGGACCCGTTGGATGGCTCTTTTTCCTAACAAATTTGAAATCTCTAAGGTCGCCGCCTCTCTCCAATTGGGTGGGACATTGGGGAGGCGACCACCTGAGGGAGGACGAAATAGGAAGGGAATTTTGTAGCCTCTGGATATAATTCGGAGCCACCCATCGATCGTTCATGATGGACTCCCACATTGACAGGTGCTTTGTTAAATGCCCCCCGACTGCCTCCAGAGCTGGACAGTTGAGTAAGCCCTCAGGGCTGCTGCACGGGTCTCTCGGAGAAAGGCTCCCTAGACCCGAAGTTACGTGGTTCCCCTCTGCCTCTGGACCGGCGTCCCCTCTGCCTCTGGAGGGCGCGGAGTCCGAAGCTGGATAGGATTGCTGAGACTTGCTGAACCACAGCTTCTTTTGCCCCCTCTGATTCCTTGAGAAGGAACGTTGGGGGCTCGAGAAGCTGACTCCGACGGCAGACAGCGTCTTCCCGTCCTTCTCGCTTTGGACTAGTGTATCGCGTACGGTCTTGCCAAAAAGCGAAGAGCCGTCAAAGGGTGCGTTCGCAAAGGACACCTTTAAAGGTTCCGCGAAATTACAAAGGCGGAGCCAGGCGTGGCGTCGCAAGACAACACCTGCCCCACTGGCCCTTGCGGCTCCCTCCGTAGCATAAGACAGTAGCCGCATGGATGTATTTGAGATGGACTTGAGAGTGGCCATACGAGTTGAGAACACGGTTTTGTCCTCGACAGACATGGACTCTGGTGGAGCTGCAGTGTATTCTTTGATCAAATCCCGTTGCAGCCTGATGACATGCGCCATATAATTCAGCGCCCTCACAGAGAAGGTTGCTGAAGCAAAGGTCCGCTTCCCTATACGGTCCAGCGCCTGGGACTCCTTGTCCGGCGGGTGGACCGTGGAGCTCTCCTGGGAGAGTTCTCTCAGTGGCAGCAGCCACCAACATGGCATCAACTGGAGACCCTTTAGCCCAAGCCTGCCTATCTGAAGCGTGGCTAAGGATTTTATCCGGCCGGCGTGGGATAGGCTCCACGGTGTCGGGCTCCTTCCAAACCCCGGTAGTCAGGAGATCTACCAGGGGATCTGCCGGTGGGGACACCCAGGAGATAGATGGGCCGCTTCAAAACGCCTCCAGAAATACGTACTCATCCGAGGAAGGTTTTTTGGCAGACCACCCCCCCCTAATACACAACATTTCCATGATGTCTCCAAAGGAGACATCCTCGGGGGGTGACCTTGGGGAACCTTCCCTTTCTTCTAAGTCAGTATCTGTGGTGACGGACTTGGGGGAGTCCATGTGCCTTCTTTTACACGTCCATTTACGAGGCATCTCTTCTGTGGGACTATCAGAAGAGGGCTCGTCAACGGCCTCTTGTTCCTCTGAGGGAACCAACTGGAGGGTCTGAGCAGGCTGTCCCGATGGAAGGATGATGGAAGGTAGACCCGTATGCAGTGAGGGAGCAGAAGGATCCAAAGCCCGGGTTGGGGACCTGGAAGACCTCGACAGTACCCTCTCCACTACCTCGAACGCCGAGGGAGAACTACTCTCTTCCGGCCCCGAGAGCAGTCTCCTCGGCTCTGAGATAGGGATCGGGGTCGGAGCCGAAGCAGTCGATCTGAGAGGGAGGTGCTCTCCGACATAGGAGGCGCCGAAGAGGCACCCGCTCCCACGGATCAGACGCCCGGCCCACGGCCCCGAGAACTCGGATCCCAGATACTCGAGGGTATGGTCGGCGTCGAGAAGGCTTGGGCCACCGGCGCCGACAAAACCCCGGCTCTGAAAA
This sequence comes from Protopterus annectens, assembly GCF_019279795.1. Classification (NCBI taxonomy): domain Eukaryota; kingdom Metazoa; phylum Chordata; order Ceratodontiformes; family Protopteridae; genus Protopterus; species Protopterus annectens. The sequence goes on from NC_056733.1 coordinate 231,841,460, forward strand.
GGACTGGATCCGAAGACTCCAAAACCCGGATCTGGGTTTAAGAAGGAGAAATCGGGGCAAATATTGAAGCTGCACCCCCCCCTGTGGGGGGGTGGCAAGAGCACCCCCATCTGCATTTGGGTCTGCAGAAACCGACGCATCATCCTGTCCATATCGGCGTCGGAGAGAGACCTAGTAGATCTACAGGAGGTCATAGAGGCGGGCCTGGAAGGCCGCCTCGACGACCTCGAGGGTGATTGGAGCTCCTCCTCCGGCTCTGGCGAGAAGGAAGGGGATCAGAGCCGAGAAGGAGAAGGTCCGGACACCCTCAGGGGCGATTTAGCAGTCTTTGATGGTGGAGCCAAGGGATGAGGCTCGGCTCGCCTCTTATGTCGGTGCTTCTCCCTGTGCTTTTCCCCTAGAAGGAGAAGACTGAACTTCCCTCGTACTCAAGGCAACAGTGGGAGGTTGAGTCCCAACCTGAGTCGAGGGAGTCAAGGGTGCCGAAGCTACCTGGGCAGCCTGCACCTTGGAGGGAGAGGAGGAAGAGGCCTCCTCCGGGGGAAGCAATCCCACTAGAATAAGCCTGTTCCTCCTGTCCCTCACAGCCTGGGGGTTGAAGGATGCGCAAACCTGGCAGTCTGAAGACAAATGGGCAACCCCCAGGCTGGGGAAAGCTTATGGCCACACCCAGTGTACTTAGAAAAAAAGCCTTATGGCCTTCGGCCATTTTCCTAACACACACACTCACACGCCCAAACACCTAGGGAGGGTTAACTGAACCAAAGTGCCAATCCCGAAAATAAAAAAGGGCAGAGAAACACTCTCTCAACACACACTTTTTAAAATTTGTCGAAAAATTAAGAAAAAATTCACTTCCCTGCTACTAAGCTCAGGAGCTCTTCTCAAGATGCTTGTGATAAAGCCGTGGCAAAAACGATCTGGGGTAGTGTGGTGGTGACAGGGGATTATGGATAGAGTGGAGGAGCTAGGAGCTCGGACCTTGAAGCTTGGAAAGCTGCCAGTCGGATCCGAGACCCACAGGTTGCAGAACAAATTAAGTAACTACTTCAGGTCATACATTCACCCATATTTACAAATCTAAAAGCTAACCAGACAGCAAACCTAAGCTCTTGCTACAACAAAATTACAAAATTTACCTCCACCTTTCCTTCATATAGGACTCAATGCCTTGCATTAAAGAAAATGAATGGTTTAGAAAGAGTAGTTGTGTAATTTGTGCAGAGCTGATATAGTGGAGAGCTAAATTCTCTTGACTGTGAGCAGAGTTGGAATCTTCTCCCATCTGATATTCCAATCTGATAAGTACACTTTTTGCAACTCAGCTTGCACTGTGCTCTATTTATGTATTTGCTTTATTGTTTATATATATTTGCTGTACTGTTTCTGTCCTTTGTTATTGTCTACACTGTTCTTAAACTTGGCTTCGGATTTGCAAGCCCCTGCTGTAAATTTGATCTTGGTCACTGCTCCCAGTCCAATATAAGTTGATCATTCAACATAGTGCAGTGAGATTATTTGGGCAGGACTACCCCCTTGCTTCTCTGACTTTGAACACTTCTGTTTCCCGTCTCTCCACTTTATATAAAAAATTGTACACTATTTGCTTTTACTGTAATTGTGTTCTTCATACTTTATTACCTTATTTTTGCTGTGCTCTTAAGTGTTCAAGTGCTTTTATTCTGCTGCATTTAATACTGGTTGCTAGTAGCTTAATAAAATGTATCTGTTAATCTAAGCATTGGTCTTAGCATTTCTGCTTCAGGCGAGTTACTTTACATTTAAGAAGGTTCTTGTGGTCTACACTCTTGTGTACAAACCCCTAACAAAACCTCATCTCCATAAAGTCCTGCATACCATTGCTGGAATCTCCTTGTGTTCTGACTGCATGTGCTTCTCAAACAATCTGGAAATATAGAGCTGATATACAAGTATATTTTTGGCACTTTTTAACTGTTCAGAGTTCTACACTGTCTTAATTTTTGCTTGACTGAATTATTTATATATTTGGTGCATTGTTTTCTGATACTCTAAGTGCCTCCATTTTGATTTTTTCATAATTTACTGCTTTCTGCATTTGTCTTTAGTAGTTTTTAATGTAATTGCATTTATTTAAACTGTATTTGCTTTAATATTGCTATATACTCACGTGTGTTAGCTTGCACTGCATTTGAATTGTATTTACTGGTGTTTTAGCTGCTTTTCTGTAAAAAAAAATAAAAAGTTCTAAGCTTGTTTCCCACCTTTCCTATAACTAGTCTAGTCCACATACAGATCTGCTACATCCAGGACTACTTGTAAGCTTCTGAGCCCCCCAAGCCTCTCTCTGTGGGAGGGAAGCCTTCTAGCTTATCAGTCGGAGTGGTAAGCACTAGTTAGCCTATCTACCACAAGAGGAGTGGTTTCTGGCCCAGAAATTGTAGTTTATTGGCCGTTTGGGCAGTTTTTCCATCCCTTTCAACTTTCTGGTTTAAAAGCACTCGTTTGCGCTTGTGCTCTTCGCAGCAGGGCAAAGCTGAGGTAAACTATTACTGGTGCCAGAAAGTCTGCTCTTCAGTTTTTCCCTTAGATCTTGCTAGTTCTCTCTCTCTCTCGCACTTCAAATAGCTTAATCGCTTTGCACTTGAACATGTTTTTGTAGCAATTATTGTAGCACACTAAGTGCCATCAGCACTAGTTGTTCTTCACGGAAACAGCTCATGTACTTGGTAGTACAACCACCCCTCCTGGCATGATTAAAGGGGCAGTTCCCTGTGCTTTCTCCTATTAACCTGCTGCACTTGGGCATTTTGAGGCAGTGTAGCAACTGCCTCGTGTACAGACACAATCCTCTCCTCTTACCTCCCAACACACAAACTTGTGAGAGAGGCACTCGTATTACCACACTGGAAGCTATGCACTCTCCAGCCAAGATCGGACTAGCTGGTCAAGAGGAGAAGGTCAACACCTGCACCGCACCACATGGAACACAGCCCTCCAGAACACCCACAATCACAGCTCTCACATAAAAACACAAACCACACACCCACCTTCGTGGAGGTTCTCAACAGAAATTTACCCAAACAGCAGAGACCTCCAAGACAGAAATGCACTTCACCACTGCAACTCAGCACAAACCACAGGATACACAGCTCACCTCCACAGTGTGCCCCTCAACCTAAGCCCCCAAGGCTAAACACCTTACCCAATACACTAATCATAGGTGACTCAATAGTGAGGCACACAGATGTCCTGCTTACTAGGTTGAATAAGGAGAAGTTAACAGTCAGCTGTCTATCAGATGCCAGAATCCGACAACACACACACACTCAGGTCACTCCACAACCAGTACAAGTAAGACGGTCATTGTCCATGTGGATGTGAATGACCTGAGATGCACCTCCCTGGACTACATGAAAAGAGACATGGTGGAGCTCTCAGATTATGTGGCCCAGGCAGGTATGACCCTAGCCCTGAGCAGTATCCCACAGTCACCCAGAATGATACCACAGTACAAAAAAAATGACAGACTTCAGCAATTGGCTACATTTATGGTGTCATTCTAATGGGATCCAGTATCCGTCTTCTTGGGATGACATGACTGACCTTGATGCTTTTCCAGAGGGCCTGCATCTGTCACCCCTGAGCTTCCGGGTACTGGCTAAGGCTCTTGCCATCCCTATAGTGCCTTTTTTAGGCGGTGTTCCAAAGACCAAATTACCACTGTAACAGCTATAAATAAATTCAATCTGAGGGTCATGCTGGTCAGCGCTAGAAGTCTAAATTTCAAGATGCACTCGCTTGAAGCACTCCTCAAAATGGAGATCATCATAATTTGTGCTGTAATGGAGACCTGGTTTAAAGTGGCAGAAAGCACCCCTGCGCTACCAGGCTGCAACTCATTCCACACCTTCCGGCCCTGAAACATGGACCAAAGCTCCAAAGGCGGTGGTGTCTCCATATTCTTAAAGAATATGCACACCTCCAGACTAGTAGCCCAGCATAACGCATCTGAGATACTTCAGGTACAACATTGGGTAAGACAGCGATCCAAGGCATAGCCTGATATAGGTCCCCAACCATGTCCCTAGACTCTCACTCCACATTCCTAAGCACTGCTGAATCTACCAAGGTCCAACTCAACACTCTCACACTAGGAAATTTCAACTACCCCTCCATCAACTGGGAAAACTACTCAAGCACTAATATACTGGCCTAATGCTTCCTGGAATTCATCAATTCCAATGCCCTGGACCAGCTCATTCTGACCCCCACTAGAGGGAGCAACATCCTTCATCTGGTTATTACTAATATGGGTGACCATTGCTCTACACCAATAGTCAATCCCTCCCTGGTCAAATCCAACCATAAACTAATCATCATGGAAATCCACATCTCACTCACACCCCCTGCAAAGGTAACCACCTTGAAAACCTTCTGCAAAGCTGACTTTGGCCTCCTAAAAACAGAGGTGGCTAACTTCACGGCACCCATGCCAATGGAAAATAGATGTACAACTGCAGAATCATACACCAATGCACTGTACTAACATGTACATAAAATGCATGGCACTAACCATACCTAACAGAACCAAGACACTCTCCTCCAAAAAAGGAAGCCAATTTGGTGGTCCCCTGCCATTAACAAACGCTGCAACATACGGAAGAAACTGTTGCAGGAAAAGGTGAAGTCCCAAGACTGGGAAGAACCCTTATTAGCTTCAACAAAAAAATGAGATCCCTCATCAAATCCTCCAAAGCCAGCAATAAAGGCAGATTTGCGTCAGACACTAAAAACTATCACAAAGCCTTCTATAATTATATCAAGAACCTCCATGGCAATACCCAGATTTGCTCCGAGTTACTGCACAATGGTACCTCCTATACTGAGACAGATATTGCAAATATACTGGCAGACAGATGCAGTGCCAACTTTGCCCCTCTCATCCCCCAAAGGGCCAATCACAATACATCGAAGAATGCCAGGCACCCAGCATTACTGCAGCACACGTTAAAGATGCATTGTCCAAGGCCATGAATACAGCTTCCATGGGACCAGAAAATATCCCTAGCTGTGTTCTACATGAACTACAAAGCGAACTGGTACCACATCTGTGTTCTCTGTTCAGTCACAGCCTCGCCTCAGGCTTTGTCCCTATTGAATGGCACACTGCCACAGTCACCCCTCTCCATAAAGGGGGAGCAACTACAGACCCTGGGAATTATCATCCCATTAGCCTGATGACTCAGATATGTAAAGTTATGGAGCGCATAATCATGGACCTGATTAACAAAGATGCAGGAAATCTCTAAACTCTAGACCCTATGCAATTTCGCTCTGTGAAAGGCAGATTATGCCTGCTCAACCTGGTTGACTTCTTTGAGTCAGTCACCAGGGCTGTGGATGTAGGTAAGGCAGTGCATACAGCCTACCTCGATCTGGCCAAGGCCTTTGATACCATTCCTCACTCGGGAATTATTGATCAACTCATCAACTTGACAGAAACCCCTATATCACTAGGTGGATTGCAAACTAGCTGTCCGATAGAACATACAGTGTGAAAGTAGCAGACTCTGTCAGACTGCTGAACAGTCATGAATGGAGTCCCACAGGGATTGGTCCTGGGTCCTCTCCTGTTCAGCATCTACTACTCAGAACTCCAAGCCAGCACAAAGGGACTCTGTCTGACCAAGTTCTCAAACGACTGCAAGCTGGGAGCCATTATTAACTCCCCAAGTGATGCAGGCATCCTACAGAAAGGCCTCACTGAGACCAATGACTGGTGTCGAAACCACGGCCTTGAGCTTAACGCCAAAAAATGTGCCATCATCCCCCCTTTGGTAAAAACTATTTTCCCACTAATTACCACATTGATGGGAGCCCACTGAACACTGAAGGCATTATAAGACATCTGGGAATGCAGGTTGACAGCAACCTCTCCTTCGACCGCCACTGTGGTCAGAAAGCCCTTCTATGTGACACCTCATTACCAAAGGTTTTGCATCCAGGATGAAAGAGGTCATCGTCTCACTCTACTCTTCCCTCATTAAACCAATCATCCAGTATATTGCCCCATTTGGCATATACCTCACTAGACAACTGTAACAGCTGGATAGGCCACAGAAGTACCTCATGAAGAGGATCCTAGGCATTAAAAACATGTCCTACACGTACAGATTCAAAAGAATTCAACTATTTTCTGTCTCATATCGCCTACTTAGAGGCAATCTCTGCTTGACTTACAAAGCCATGTCTGACCCAGCTCTGTTAGAAATTATACAGCTAAAGAAATCCCAATCCTTTCACACCACATGTTCCAGAGACCTCAACCTCATTATCACAAACAGAACATGCTGGAGGGACAGGTTCCTCACCCAGAGACTGCCCATGCTCTGGAGTAGACTTCCCATACATGTCAAGCAGAACACCTCGCTATCCCTCTTCAAGAGAAATCTTGACGAGTGGATGGGTAACAGAAAGTTCACCCAAGGGATCACTCCAGTGGCTCTACTTGATAGAGACGCACTGTGTACTTACGTCGGGTAGCACAATGCCAGGGCACTTCTATGGGCTAGGCTTGTAAAGGCTCCAGGGCCATTAGCCATGAGCCTGTGAAATCTTGCCATAACCATAGATGTCCTTCTCGTCCATGTTGCAATATTATTAACCTTTGGGTTAGCCTCTACCTAGCGACCCAGAAGTCCAGTCAGTATACAAAAGCTATAGTCGCTGCAAGTTATGTGGGGATGTCAGACATTGGTCATAGGTAACGTGGGCCATAAAAGTGACGTCTGCACATACTTTCTTCAGAACTGAGTGCCCCAGTCAGTCCCCCCAGTCCCAGGATACCTGCAAAAGCCCACATTTTCTTTTGAATAAGGGGTAGGAGGGTGGGATAGAATACTGCAACATGGAAGAGAAGGAATCCATGGTTATGGTAAGATTTTACACAACTATTCTATGTCTTCTTATTCTCATGCTGCAGTATTCTTAACCTTTGGGTGAGTGCCATAGCTCAAAGGGAAGAAGAAGAGGGTGGTTTGAAACTATTTTCCAAAAATCTATGCAGGATTGGCCTAGCAAACCCTGCCCTGGAGATGTGATCCAGTTTTAATGTTTTGTGAAGGTAAGATGTCCAGGTAGCTGCTTCTAGAATAGAGGCAGTGTCTAACCCCTTGAAAAAGGCTCCAGAGGAGGCCATGGCCCTAGTAGAATGAGCTTTAATATTGGAGTCTGTGTGTTTTCCATGGTTGACATGGCAAAAACAGATGGCTTTGGAAATACATGGAGAAACAGTCTATTTAGTCACAGCTTTTCCCATAGCCCTAGAGTGAAAGGAGACAAACATTCGCTCTGATCTTCTAATAGATTTAGTCCAGTCAATGTAGAATCTGAGTTGTCTATGAACATCAAGGGAATGGACTCTCACTGTCATTCTGGTGCTGCGGGAAGAAAATGGGATGGTGGACACTTTGGTTCAGGGAGAACTCATTGACTACCTTGGGCGTAAAGGACAGATTATTCTGTAAGGTAACCCTTTCCTTTTGGAAGATCAAAAAAGGTGAGGTGACCATGATGGTCTGGAGCTCTGATACTCTCACTGCTGAAGCTAAGGCGCCCAAAAGCACAGTTTTCCATGTGCAACACTTTAGAGAGTCTGTAGTTGCTGGCTCATATGGAACAAGAGTGAGCTTTTCCAACACATAGTTCAGGGTCCCAGGGTGGTGGAACTGGCTTCCTGGATGATCTGAGGTGTAGAATTCCTTTTAGGAATAACTTCACTCAAAGTCTAGATGCAAGTGGTGGTTCTAAAGGTAGACATGCAGAAATAGCAGCAAGGTGAGCCTTTACAGAGAGACAGGTTCAGGCACCTAGCCTGTGAGTTATTTTCCTGTGGCACATTTGACTGGGGACAAATGGTTGAAGTGACAGTCAGCTGCAGAGAAATATGGCTGTTTGCAAATTCCAACATGTAGCAGTGTGCTACAGCATGCTACTGTCACTGCATTTGTACTGCCATTGAAATGCCCTCTGGCCAGCCTGCTGCTGATGCCTGCCATATTGCCTGCTGTCTCATGTTCTCTTGAGGACCATGGACATTGTTTTCCCCGTGTGACTGGTTCTTGAAGTTGTGGGCATGGCAACACATTCTTCTCTTTGCCGACAGGGAATTTGCAAACAGCCATATTTCTCTGCAGCTGTCACTTCAGCCATGTGTCCCCAGTCAAATGTACCACAGGGAAATATCTCGCTGCCTACGCGCCTGAACCCTTTTTAGACACCAACTGGAGAACCTTTTCAACTTGGACAGATAGGATCACCTAGTATTGTGTTTCTTGGCCTTCTGCAGGACATTTACCACATCCTCAGAGTAAAGGTGTCTGAAAGGGATCAAAACTGTATCACCCACAGGGTTAGATTCAGAGATTCCTGGTGGGGATGCATCAGGGATCCCTTGTCCTGTGCGAGTAGGTCCACTCTGTCAGGTAACTTGTGATGACTGCCCCTGACTAAATACAGAAGGAGGGGGAAAACAGTGCTGTCTTGGCCAAAAGGGGGTCACCAGCAAGATATTTGGTTTGTCTTGCTAAATTTTCATAAGGACTTTGTATAGGAGTGGGAAGGGTGGATGTGTATGGAAACATCCCCTCCCAAGAGACAGAAAAGGCATCTGTTGCCCTCACTAGGGCACTGGAAGCCTTGGTACAGAACTGAGGACGTTGCCTGTTCAAAGTGGAGGCAAACAGGTCTACGTCCAGAAACACATCCCTGTGTAGCATCCGTTCATGGGATTGTGAAACGGATCTGTTTAGGGTGTCTGCCTGAGTGTTCTGAGCTGAGGGTACATAGACGGCCTACAGAGTTGCTCCATGCTGGACCACAGGTTCCCTGGCCTGAATTGCAAGTCTGTATAGCAAGTAAGAGCTTGTCCCCAAGTTTGTTCACATACCACAGAAAAGTAGTGCTGTCCATGAACAGCTTCAGGGGGTCCTTACATCAGGACTTGCTGGAAAGCCCTCAGAGTAAAGATGATCGCCCTCATCTCTCTGATGATGTGTTCCCTCTTGGATGAGCCTGTCCACATGTTTTGCACCTTCAAGTCTCCCATAGCAGCTCCCCATCACAGGTCTGAAGCATCTGTGTACATTTCCTACACATGGGTTAATGGGCGAAAGGGAAGCCCTGGACTGAAACAGACTTTATCCACCCACCAAAGGATCTTCTTCCTTAAGCATGTCAGGAAGGGAATGGTGTGGTCCAGCAGGTGGGACTGTTGGATCCATATGGACCTCAGATACCACTGAAGCTTTCTTATGTGCAGTCTTGTCAGTGGCAACATGGGGATTGCGGAGGCCATGTACTCTAACAGTGTGAAGTATTCTGTTGTTGTCATTGCAGGGATGTGTACAACAGACAGCAGGTATTCCTTTAGACTGTCCACCTTGTTGGGTGGAAGAAATGCCATTAGAACAGACCGGGTGGGAGAAATGCCATCATATCATCTGTTCTAATTCTGCACCTCAGGAAGACCTGGTCCTGGGAGGGGTTTAGGCTGAATTTGGCGAAGTTGATTGTGAAGCCCACAGGTTGCAGAACAGAAATGACCGTCCAGAGATGGTTGTGGAGGTTACTGTAGCACTCTGCCTGGATCAGGAGGTAATCCACGTATGGGAAAAGATGTATCCCTAGAATCCTGCAGTAGACATTCACTGGAGCAGTAGAGTCTCCAAAGGGTAAAGCAGAGAATTGAAAATGTGAGGAACCCACAGAGAAGTGCAAGTACTTCCTGTATTTGGGCCTGATGCAGGTTAAGCACCTTTGATGTCCAAAGTGGTCAAAAATGCCTGAGGCATTATCTGTGGGAAAAGATTTTGAAGGGTAAGCATGCAGAAGGTGGTTACTAGCAGAAAGAGACTGAGGTGCGAGAGGTCCAGTATGGTCTCCATGGACCATCCTTTCTTGGAACTAGAAAAAGTTTGGAGTAAAAGTTTGGAGTAAAAGCCCCTTCCCTTTTCTGAGTCTGGAAAGTACAGTTGTGTACACTTACCATAAATATAGATGTTCGAGTGTCTTCACTGTTGCAGTCATCACTGTAGGGTTCTTCCTGCTGGCAGGCAGCCCTCGGTCACCCAGAATCCCAAAGTCTGGGTCCGGCGTCGGCTGTGGACTCACCCTCCATGACGTCAGTGCGCCAGGGGTACAAAGCTCCCAGCCGACGCAATGTTCTCCAGTTTTTCTTGCCCCAGATGTCAGGTGCCCAAAAGTAAAGGCTAAAAGTAAAACAAAAATGTAACATACAACAAACCCCATACCCTGTAGCAAATACACCTCAGAAGAAGGATGAAGCAGGGAACCACACCAATAAAAAATATAAGAAGGGACAGGAGGGTGGGTAACCCAGACTGCAACAGTGAAGACACTTGAACATCTACATTTAGTGTACACAACTGTACTATGTTCATCGTGTTTCACTGTTGCAGTCATCACTGTAGGGTTGAATCCCAAAGCTGAGATAAAGGGTGGAGGTTATTGAGTAGAAGGGGTGGCTAGAAGGCCTTGCAAGACTGCAGAAGCAAAGCCTGCCCTAGACTTAGAATAAAGAGGGAGATTATAGTGCTTAGAGAAAGTATGCACTGAGCTCCAAGTAGCAGCTTCCAGAATATCTTTGGTAGGAACTCCCCTGAGAAAGGCAGCTGAAGTAGCAGCAGCTCTGGTAGAGTGAGTCCTAATGTTTCCTGGGATTTGCTTTCCATGATGAGAGTAACAAAATCTAATTCCATGAGAAATCCATTTAGAAATGGTTTGTTTTGAAATAGCTTTGCCTTGGGAATTTGCTGCATAAGAAACAAACAGTTGTTGTGTTTTCCTGATATCCTTGGTTCTGTCCAGGTAAAAGCGAAGCTGCCTGTGCACGTCCAAAGAATGCAAGATCCTCTCCCCCTTATTTTGTGGATTAGGGAAAAAAGTTGGCAGGTGAATAGTTTGGTTTAAAGCCACTTTAGAAACCACTTTAGGCATGAAAGTAGGGTTAGTCTTCAAAGAAACCCTGTCTTGATGAAAAATAATGCAAGGTTCCACAGCCATGAGCGCTTGTAACTTCGAGACTCTCCTGGCTTAAGTTAAAGCCAGTAGGATAACAATCTTCCATGATAAATACTTTATATCAGATGTGGCCGCAGGCTCAAAAGGAGGGAGAGTTAGTTTTTCCAGGATGTAATTGAGGTCCCAGGCAGGGATGGGTGGTGTCCTAGGGGGCCTTAAATTCTTTGTTCCTCTGAGATATTGTTTCAGAAGTGGATGTGAAAAAATTGGAGGATCTGTATTATAATGTGCAGAAATAGCTGAGGCATGTATTTTTATGGAGGAAAAAGATAAACCCTTATGCAGTATATCGGTTAGGTAATGTAAAATCAATGGAATATTTGGAATGTGAGGATCTGATTCCTGAGCTTGCATCCAGGTGCAAAATCTCTTCCATTTACCTTCATAAGATTTCCTAGTGCTAGGCCCCATTTACCTTCGTAAGATTTCCTAGTGCTAGGCCTTCTGGCTTCTAAGATAACATCCATGACCTGTTTGGAAAGGGTAGGATTAATCATAAACCCTGAATACGCCAGGCTGCCAGGCAGAGAGTTTTGATATGAGAGTGCAGGACCTGGCCCTGATGTTGAGACAAAAGATTTGGAATCGGAGGTAGAATCCAAGGAGGTTCCTGGGATAGATTTATCAGTGTTGAGTACCAAAATTGCCAAGGCCAGTTCGGGGCTAGTAAGATCAGCTTTGGTTTGTCCGGTTTTATTTTTAATAACACGCTTGGTAGAACAGGTAGTGGTGGAAAGGCATACCCAGAGAGGTTCCTCCAACTGAATGAGAGAGCATCCACTTTCCATGCTAGCTTGTGATATGTCCTTGTGCAAAAAGTCTATAACTGGTAGTTGTGGGGAGATGCAAATAGATCTATGTCCGGGCAGCCCCAGGCTTCTGTAATCATCTTGAATATTTGGGTGTGTAGCATCCACTCGTGTGGGTCTGACAGATTCCTGCTCAGGCTGTCTTCCGAGTGTTTTGTTTCCCTGGCAGGGATTGAGCTAGTAGGTCCATTTTGCAAGCTAATGCTGTGTTCCATACAGTCATGGCTAGTCTGTAAAGGGGGTAGGAGTGTGAACCCCCTTGCTTGTTTATGTACCACATAACTGTGGTGTTGTCCATTTGTATCAGTAGCTGCCCTGGCTGTAAAAGATCCCTGAAAGCCAAGAGGGCATTCTGCACAGCTAACATCTCTTAAATTGATATGTAGATGCTTCTGATCCTCTGTCCAAAAACCTTGCAGGCCTTTCCCCTGCAAGTGGGCTCCCCATGCATAATCCGAGGCGTCTGTGGTTATCACTTGGTAGGCTGGAGGTAGACTGAAGGCTTTCCCTTTGTTCTGAAGACATGCCATGGCCCACCAATGGAATTCCTTTTGCAGGCAAGGCAAGACAGCAATCTCTGTTTCTAGACTGTGACAATGCTGGGACCATACGCTTTTTAGGTACCATTGTATCGTCCTCATATGCAGTCTTGCATATGGTATGAGTAGGATGCAGGAAGCCATGTAACCCAAAGCCTGCAGGAATTTCCTTGCAGTTAGCTGAGACATTAACGCCAGGCTTTTGAAAGTTGAAGCCAGCTGTAGTTGTTTTTCTGATGTCAGGAATGCCATCTGGGTTGTTGTGTTTAAAAGAGCACCCAGGAAAGTTATCTGTTGAGTGGGTGTCAAATTTGACTTTTTTACGTTCACAGTGAATCCCAGGTACTTGAGTAGATTCTGAACAAATTCCAGGTGCTGGAGTAAAATGTCCTTGCTGTCTGCTTGAATAAGGCAGTCGTGCAGATAAGGGTAAATTTGAATTCCCTTGAGTCTGCAGTAAGCTACTACTGGTGCCAGGCACTTGGTAAGACCCTGGGCTCAGTAGACAAGCCAAAGGGCAGCGCAGAGAATTGGTAATGTTTCGAGCCTGTCTTGAACCTGAGGTATCTTCTGCATTCATGTCCGATAGGAATGTGTAGGTAAGCCTCCTTTAAATCCAATGTCACCATCCATGCATTTTTGCTCAACATTGGCAGGAGCTGCTGCAGAGTAAGCATCTTGAACTTTGGTATCTATAGGAAAGTATTTAAGAGTGAAAGATCCAGGATGGGTCTCCTATTTTGCTTTCTGGGAACTAGAAAGAGTCTTGAATAAAAGCCTTGTGCAGTCTCTGAATTTGGAACCAGTTCTATGGCCCTCATAGCCATGAGGGACCTCACCTGTTTTAATGCCTCTGCCCATTAAGTTTTTGGTAGGTCTGGCCATCCGTTTGGTTTTGGTAAGGTGTGAAAATGGAATTTGTAACCTCTTAAAACTACATCCAGAACCCACTTGTCTTGGGTTATGCAAGTTCAATTTCGGTGAAAAAGAGAAAGTTTTCCTCCCAGAGGAGCTTCCAGGAGAGAGGTTCCTGGAGCCATGCAGGGGGAGTCACTGAGTCTGTTTCCTATAAGATTGAGACCTATCTTCTCCACCCCTGGGGGTGGAAGCACTCCACTGTCTAGGTCTATAAGAGGTCTGTGCTTGGGCCCTCCCTCTGGGGCGCCTATATCTACCCCTCTGAGGCCTGTCAGAGCTGGGAAAGGACCAATTTTTAGCTGGCCAATTTCTGCTAAAGCTAGGAGGCTGAACTTGTAAGAAATCCTTAACCATTTGCATGGATTTTGCCTTATCCTCCATTTTCTTTATAACCTCTTCAGCCTTAGACCCAAACAAAACATTATGTTGAACAGGGACATCCAGTAACTTTGCTTTCACTTGTTCAGGCAAATTTTGTTCCTTTAACCAAGCATGCCTTCTAATGACCGTGCCAGTGGCAGCCGCCCTGCAAGAAGCCTTCAAAGCATCAAAACCACAGTGTAAGGTGCGTTTCCCCACCTGCTCAGTAGCATGCATCAAATCATGTAATTCCTTATTATCAGCACATGCAGAAATGGTACCCAGTTTTTCTTTCATAACAGACAAAAGGCATTGCTGATATTTCAACATATGAAATTGACAATTTAAAGCCCTAATGGATAAAGTAGCAGAAGTGTACACTTTTTTGCCCCATCTCTCCAAAGCTCTAGAATCCTTATCTGACGGAATAGGGTTCTTAGCAGCGGTGGCCTTAACACCCTTAGGACCCTGAGAAATGGTTTCTGGATCAGCAGTAGGATTTTTGTAAAGAAACTGGTGGGAGTCAGGGACTCTGTAATATCTATTAGGCTTAGCAGGGGCCGGAGGAAAGGAGTCAGGAGTTAAATTAGACTCAGAAAAAACATCATCCACAATATCCAAAATAGTAGGAATAGCCAGGGGTCTGTGTTGGGGAAGAAGGAAATCCCTAAGCTTTCTCTTAGATTCAGAGTACTCCTGTCCTTCCCAGTGAAAATGTTCCCTCATGTCATGTAAAGTTTCCCCAAAAGAGTAATTCTCAGGAGGAGAAGCTGAAGGAATGGATTCCTCAGCAGCATAATCCTCATAAGGAGGGAAAGTATAATCCTGTTCAGAGGAAGACACTGAAGAGATAGATACCTGATCAGAAGATTCATAATCCAATTCTTGTCTTGGCCTTTTGTCTGGAGGGAGATGTGAACCCCTAATCATAGTTAGCAAGTCCTCCGCCATTTTAAGCATTTGTTTTTGAGATTTAGGTCCAGGATCAGAGGAGGCCTGGGCTTGAGTCTTTGTTTTAGAAGGAGTCTTTGCCTTTGTCTTTGCCTTTACCTGAAGCTGTGTAGGCCTGAAAACCCCCTCGGAAGCCGGTACCTGCACAGTGGCTCCAGACCCACCCGAGGGAGCATTATCCGAAGGTCCTGCACCTGGAGTATTCAAAGGCCTAATTGGCTCCTCGTGGGAGTCCGTTTCGGCAAGCGGTTCTGTAATGGCCAATGACAGGGGCTGCGAAAGCGCCTCACTGATGACGGCTGAACTGACAGCTGGCTCTGACTGCAAACTGTCATCCGATTTGGACCTCGGAGGCCTATCCTTATCCTTGCGCCTTTTATGAACTCCGGCAGTCGGAAGCGTGTCAGACGACATGTTATAATTAAATCGCCTCCCAAAGTAATGAAAGGCAAAATCATATCTCCGTTTAATAGTAGGTTGATTAAATCTAGCACAAAACCGACAACTAGCTACGTCGTGGTCAGGGCCTAGACAAGGAATACAGTAAGAGTGAAAATCCTTATGAGGTATTTGCTTCCCACATGAAATACAATTATTAACTTTTTCTGACATCAGTCTGGAGCAAGAAAAAAGTTTCCCCAACGGGGTACTTAGTTTTGAAAAGAAGAATGTCTTCGGTATGAAACACCAAAAATAACAGGAGACAGCCGACCGGCACTTGCGAACTGCTTCCACCGTGCGGCAAGAAAGACTGGAGAACATGGCGTCGGCTGGGAGCTTTGTACCCCTGGCGCACTGACATCAGGGAGGGAGAATCCACAGCCGACGCCGGACCCAGACTTTGGGATTCTGGCCGACCGAGGGCTGCCTGCCGGCAGGAAGAACCCTACAGTGATGACTGCAACAGTGAAACACGATGAACATCTGATTGAATAGTTCCTTGCGAGAAGACTTGCCAATATGGGTTGTAATGGGGCAGACGGTCCTTTGGTGGCTGAGGGATGCCCCTGAAAACAGAAGGGTTGAGATTCTGGATTTTTAGAAGCTGCAGAAAAGACATGACTGGTGAAATAGCAGAAGGTGCTTTAGTGTCCATTTGTAGGAGTTCATACTATCTCTTTCGGACTTCAGTCATTTCTGTGGAGTCCCATTTGAAGAATTCTCTCATCCGAGAGACTATTTCTCCAAAAGTTAGTCCCTCCCTGGGGGAATCTCCCTCAGAGGATGCATAACCTTGGGGAGAAGGCATTTGAGAGGCATAAGACAAAGAATGCTCAGAAGGGGAAATTCAGCCTCCAAGACTGATGGTTCAATGTTCTGGGGCCTAGGGCTAGTAACAAGAGTAGCAGCCACGGGAGAAGCAGACAAGGAAGTTCCAAGGGCCATAAAGGCATTAAACAAGCCTTGAGAGAAGGCTTGCCAGTCAGACAGGCTCTCAGAAGGTGAAGAGACATGTTTAGTTTTTTCTTTAAGGAAGAGACGGCCCTAGAGGGCATAGAACCTAAGGAGGGCCTAGTCTCAGGAGCTACAGAAGGGGAGGAAAGGCCAGTCTGGACATCCACAGCGAGCAGAGGTTCTCCCCTGTCATCAGCACCCGATGTCTGCATAAGCTCCATGAATGTGCTTTCCGAACTTGGTTGTGCAGCCTCCGAAAAGGTACCCGCTATACCTGAATCAGCTGGTTCCGTATGTTCCTCCAAGCTTAACTCAGCCACAGGGGGAATGTTGAGTGGAAGGGTTGTAGCGGTAGTTTCAGGTCTTGAAACTTTGGCCTTCTTTTTCACTGGCTCGGTGGTATGACTGGATGGCCCTTCCATCCCAAGAGCCAGATGTTTAAGTCTTTGACTTTCCAGATAAATGTTAAGGGTGTGCAGATAGCTGTCAAGGGTCTTCAGGACAAAGGGTTGACAAATGGTGCAGGTCTTAGAACCGTGGTTGGGCCCTAGGCAAAATAAATACAGGTTGTGGGCATCCTTATGAGGGATCGGACGTCCACATATACACTTTCCTTTTCTGGATGACATGAACCTGGGCAGGCATGCAGTGACCAAGAAAATAATAAGAAAAAAGCCCCAATGGGGTACTTAACTTTAATTGCAGGATCTGATGGCACAGAAGGCAGGATGAGCTGACGTTCGACTGGCGGCAGCGTAATTCTGAGGAAGGTACGTGCAGACGTTAGTTTTATGGCCCACGTACCCTACGGCCAATGTCAGACGTCCCATGTACCTTGCATTGACTAAAGCTTTTGTATACTAGCTGGACGTCCAGGTCACTAGGCGGAGGCTAACCCAAAGGTTAAGAATACTGCAACATGAGAATAGAAGGACATCTACATAATCTCCTCACCTATTCCTAGTTGATCACAGTACATGCTCTACTATATCAACATGAAAACTACCTAGCATTACAAAGCCTTCTATCTGCCTACACTCCAACTAGACAGTTGACCCATCTAGTTCACAAGCTCGCCTTGTTACCAGCAAATCTAAAGATTCAGCAGATGACTCACTATACTCAATTATGCCACAAAATTGTGCAACTCCACCCCACTGAATACAAAATGTACTTAAAAATTTCACAAATGTATACTTCTGAAAGAAGATCTCTCTAAAAAAACAATGGCTGTGCTCCTCTCATATGCATGACTAGTTCTAACAACCCAAACAACCCACTAAATTTCCCCTACCAGTTTTTCTCATGTTCTGTTATCCCCTTTGAGTACCTTACCACCATTTTCCTCTATGTAACCTATCTCCACCAAAACAATGCCTTTCACCTTCTTACCATCTCCAAACAGTTAAGACTCAAAACGACAATTTTAATACTCGGTACCACCTACACCCCTGCCTGTCTACTTTTCATTGCAAACCCTTTACTTTTTTTCAACATGTTTTACTTACTTTAATCTGTTCTGAATTATGCTGCTTTTTATTCTTCTAGCTGCTCTGTAATAAGTTTTTTGCAAGTCTTTTCCTGTAATGTATAAGCATACTCATCTATTTTTTGGCATGTGTAAAGCTGTTTCTATATTCGTAAAAGAAATTTATAGACTTGTATTTCTATTGTTTGTCACGTGTAAAGCAGTGTTTGAAGTTGTAAATGAATTGAAATGAAAATTACTGTATAACGTACACAAATGTGGAGCTCTTCTCTCTGGGGCCTCTGTTCAATAGGTGTATGCTCATTATCCCAGTCGGATTTTCTTGGAAATCAAATACTTAATAAATATGCACAGGTTTAGAAACATTGCTATTAAGTAACTGTTTTTTTTGACAACTCTACAATGCAAAAATTTTAGCAGAATGACTTGGGCATAAGAAAGTAGAAATTGTTGCAACCAAACTTAGAGAGACTGTGACAAGAAAATGAACCACAAATCCTATAAAGGTGGGAGCTTTGACGGAATCCACATTTTTGGAGATCAAAGCAAAAGACTTAGAATGACTCCATATTGTTCGACTAGCACCCTTAACAGACTCCTCAAAGGATAATGCAGACCTTCTTATAGGTTCATAGTTAAGTACTAGGCCAACTGGCCTTGTGGACCATTTTAATCCTAGCCAATTTCCCTTAGTGAGAATTACAAGCTGCATCTCGTCTGGGAGGTAAACACCTTAACCACTATGCCAACCTTCAGCCCTTCAAATGAGAATGTGTGACTTTCATGTGCAGGGGTAGGGAAACATCAGCCAAATACGCCAGCTGCTGGCTTCAGACTGTTTTACTTAACAGTAAAAACCCAAACCTGAGACCAACGCTGTTACCATGACTGCCACCAGCAGAAGGGGTAACTTTGTGGCGCACAGCAAGGGCTAGCATTTGACTTCCATGCTCATTGCGTTAGAAACCATGTGATTAGCACATAAAGGCATCAACGAAAAACAGGTGTTGCCTTTAAACTGCACTAAACCATAGGGTACAATCCAAAACCTAAAGCTATTACCAGGTAAACATTTTACTTATGTTTAGCCCTGGAGATACGATACCTAGATTGAAATAACCTAAACAAACCTAACCTGAGTGGGAGAATGCCTGCCTAATTAGGCCTAGGGGGAGTGCTGGTCTTAAGTATTCCCAATCTATGACTGGGATGGGGTGAAGAGGCAAATGTTCAAGATCAGGCTGGTAAATATCAGACTTCAACCATTCAATCCAGAAATAGAAAGAAAGCATTCAATCCTACAAGATAGAAAGTACAGTTGTGTACGTAAACTTTCCATAACATGCGTAAGATACAACAGCCGTTTACTTACAAAGCTTAAGGGCATTTTCCATGTGCCCAGATCATTGACAGCTTCAGTAAAGACAGAGAAAAATCAGTAGTCTGGGCACCAAGCCCTCCACAGCTTTCATGCCAACTGAAAGAGGGAGGTTAGAGCAATGAAAAGGGTCAATGCTAGGTAAATCAATGCCCTTCCACTGACAAACAAAAATCATACAAAAAATATGAGGAATGAAGGGAGGGAGCAGCTACTGCAGCAATGATCATTAGAACATCTACTG
Organism: Protopterus annectens; assembly: GCF_019279795.1. Lineage (NCBI taxonomy): Eukaryota > Metazoa > Chordata > Ceratodontiformes > Protopteridae > Protopterus > Protopterus annectens. Next base: position 231,860,625 of record NC_056733.1, read on the forward strand.
TTATGGTATATTTACTTACACAAATTTACTAAGTTTATCACTCTATTAATGCTGCAGTAACCTTGGCTATACAGGTGGAATACCACAGCTTATAAAAGTTTGGAAGGAAGAGGAAGGATTAAGGTCCAGGAGCCCTTGGAGCATGGTTTTGGCAAAGCTTGCTCTAGACCTGGGATAAAAATCTAGTGTGCAGTCCTTTTTACAAAGTATGTACAGGGGACCAAGTTGCTGCATCTAGAATTCTATGAGTGCACCCCTTTCCAAAAAGCCACTGATGATACCAAGGCCCACAGAGAATGTGCCTGCATCCTGCCTGGAATTGCCATGTTACAGTGGAAATAACAAAAGGAGATAACCATTTGGAAAAATTATCTGACACAGGTTGTCCTTTCTTCTTGCCTGAGTAAGAAATGAATAGCTAATCAGAATTTATGAAGGCTTTAGTCCTGTCAAAACAGTTATCTTACAGTTGTCTGTGGACATCCAGAGTAAGAGGAATCCTATCCCCTGCCATTCAGTTTCTGGAAAGACAGGAAGATGAAAAGCTTGACAAATTAAACTCAGCACTTGGCATAAATGAAGAATTAATTCTTGAGGAAACTGGAATCTTTGTGAAGAAAGAGAAGGTGACCAACCATGCAAGCTTGCAGCTCAGAAATCTTTCTTACAGAAACAAAAGCGATCAGGGATACTGTTTTTTGTGTTAATAACCTCAAATCAGCCCAATAAGGCAGTTTAAATGGAGTAAGAGTTAGCTTTTCCAAAACAAATTGGGTCCTCAAGAGGAGAAGCCACCTGATTTTCTAAGTGACAGGTATGCAGAACCCCATTTCAAAAATATCTGGACATGGAAATGCTGTGAAAGAAGGCAATCCATGAGCAGACATGATGAAATGACCAACAAATGAACCCTGAGAAAGGAGTAAGAAAGGCCAGAGAATAACTAACAAATATTGTAGAAAAAGGGGAAATGCTATCCTTAAAAGGATCTTGGTTTTCAGTAAGGCATCACCTAAAAAACTTTCTCATTTGTCATGATCTCCTAGTAGCAGGTTTTGTTGTCTCATTTAATACCTGCTGCAGATACTCAAAAAAACAGGTGGCTAAAAGGTATTAAAAGTGTTTATCATCCAGGCAGTTAGTTGGAGTCGTTTCACGCTGGGGGTGTATCAAACACCCCCTTGACTTGTGTGAGTAAGTCCAGTCTGTCAGAAGTTAGTGGTAACTGCCACTGGCCATTTCCAAAGGAAGGGGGAGAACCACTTTTGCCTGTGACAGAAGAGTCTCCACAATGATCTTTGGAGAGTCTTTCTGAATCTTTAGAATGACCCTGGACATACTAGTGGATATATCAAGGAACTCAGAAAGCACTTATTTTCCAAGCCTGCTAGCAAGGACACCCGGAGCAGAATTTTGCTAGTTGCTTGTTGTGAAAGGAGAAAAACAGCTCTGTCTACAGCACTCCCAACAGATGGATCAAATATCTGATATCCCCTTATTAAAATTTCCATTCATGATGGTCTGCCCTTTCCCCTGCTCAGCCTGCCTGCCATAATGTTTCACTCTGAAGGATCTAAGATGCCCCTCATGGGAGACTGGGCTGTAAAGTTATACCATAGACTACTATGGCTGATGTGCTTAGAGGGCAGGGTCCAGACCCCCCTGTTTACACACACCACATCACTATTATGCTGTCTGTAATCACTTGCACTGAGAGTGAAAGAACTCAGAGCACTTACAACTGCCACCTTTCTCGGTTATGTTTGTGTTTAGTCATTTTTGTTCCAAAGACCCTGTACTTTTACCTGCAGAGAGCTCCCCATGAAGGTCTGAGCATCTGTTCTTACAGACTATACCTGAGCTGGAAGAGAGAATGGGAGGCCTGGATTCAGATAAACTGGTCTCTCCACCAAAGCATTTATTTTTTTATAAATCCTCAAACTGCAATCTGAAATATTAAGGGGTGCGGATGTTGACAGCATACATATTTTAGGTATCACAGAAACCGCTCTCATGTGGAGTCTGGTCTTCTAACCAGAAAAATGGATGCCATGAATCCTACCATCCTGAAAAATTCTCTTTCTGAACTCCTGGACCTAGTAGAAAACTCAGGATCAGATACAGATATAAATACACTTTTGTTTCCTGTGAAGAATCCTGTGGGAAGGAGTCAAAAACGAATTTTGAATGTTCTCACAGAAACACAGTCTGTGAAGGAGATCCCTTACCAAAGTTAGAGATTCCTGACACTTTGAAAGAGGCTCTGCAAAGATAAAAAAAAAAGTAATCTAAATAAGGAAAAGTATGAATACCTTGCTTTCTGTAATGGGCTGTCACTGTAGTGTGAACTCCCTTCATGCAGTGGATAACCTGAAGGATAATGCAGAGAAATGGCGGTGTAAACGCAAACATAGAAAACCTTAAAAATGTTTAAAATCTGAGGCTACAGGAATGAGAAGCATCCTTTAAATCTAGAGTACCCCCCCACCACCAAAAAAAAAAAGAAAAGGGAGAATAAGTCGGTTGTAAAGGGATAGCATTTTGAACACTGGAACTTTCACAAACAGATTGAAACAATAAAGCTCTAGGACAGGTCTCCAATAGGTTCTTTCGTTGATACCAAAACCATTCTTGAATTAAAAACCTTTCCCTGTAAGAGAAAGAGGTACATGCTCTGTACTCCAAGCCAGTCAAATGATGAACAACAGAAGGGGAAAGGGTCAATCTGGTGGATGAGAATGAATCCCCTGAAATGTAGCGAGAGACTTCCACTGCTTTCTGTAGCTCTGATGCAGCACTCTCAGAGCCCATTTGTCTGAGATTACCTGCTACCAAAGAGTAATGGAGAGTCAGATTTTGGGGATGAATTAAAGGGTTGCTGGGGGGGGGGGGCTCCCCTTTTTGAAGCCTACTGTCACTGTTTATTGAACATCTGCTTGCCAAAAGTCTGTTGAATGTTTTCCTTGCTTTTTATAAAAAGATTCTTGGTTAAGGATGAAACCTTTAACAAATATGGAGAATGAAGGCTGAGTCAACTCTTGAAGCAGTTTCCCAATGTCACACTTTTTCAGGCCCTAGAAGCAGATGTTTCAAGAACAGCCTCCATTATCAAGGAGGATTCAAATTTTTACCTTTAACATTCTCAGACAAATTATGACAATGTAACCACTCAAACATTCTCATAACAGCTCTAGCAGCTGCTGCTCCGGAATATACGTCAGCTGAGTCATAAGCACACACGCAATGTTTGGTTAAGTGACAGATGGACGTAATGTGTGCACTCAGACAAGATATTCCCTCAGAAAAAAGGAAGTGGCTTTAATGTTATTCATATTTAAAAATCAAACAAACTTTAACATGTGAGTTTGGCAATTAAAAATTCTAAAAGTGTAGCAAAAGAAAATACTATTTTCCCAAATATAATAAAAGCCTCCCAATCCTTAGGGGTGGACGAATTAGCATTTTTAAATGTTTAAGTGCATGAGGATTTACCAAGGAAATCACTGCAGTGTCAGACCTAGGATTTGAAAATAAAAATTTTCAAAGGACTGAGTAACTTCATACAAACCATGAGTAACTTCATACAAACCATCTGCCTTCTTGGAGGCTGCAGGCTGGCTCCCCAAAGCTGGAAGAACAGAAAGAAATGGAGCAGACTAAAGTTCCAGTTGGAATAAATCATATTTTCACAAAGAATCTGGAATGTCATTAAACTCCCACTGAAATAATTGGTTCATCTTTGAGATGGTTTCAGAAAAAAAAACAAATATCTTCCAAGGGACAATCAGAATACTCTCCTCAGAATCACTTACCAGAGGAGCAAAAAAACATTCCTTCGGAGTCAGAGTAATTTTTCTATTCACCAACTTCGAATCCCCCACAAAATGAATTCCTTTTACTCACCAGTAAATCCAAAATGAGAAGGGTTAAGAGCCTGGAACTAAGGCCAATAAATCATCCCCATCTAAAGTAGCAGAGATAGAGATTAAATGTTTAACTTTCTGAATCTTTTTAACAGGAATCTCCATAGAAGTAGACAGACTCCTGTCAAGGACATCAGCCCAGCAAACACACATTCCTGTCTGGCTAAACAGAGACACATTCCCCACTCCTTTCCCAGACATCAACAAGATAAGTTCCTCCATGCACACCAAGGGAACGCCAAAACTGCAGAGAGTGTGTCTGATCTCTGGATTGTAGTGGCTGAAGAAACTAACACCAGAAGAAACCAAGGAAGAAGAGTGGTCTGAGAAACCAGAAATGTCCACCTCAGTCACCAGACTATGGCTGAGGCAACTTTGTAGCCTGATGTAAAGGCAAAGGCTCTCGAAAATTATTATTTTTGAGGCTGGATGAAGAAATGAAGAACCAATAAGTTGCTCCATGGTAAAGCAGAGAATAAGCCTGAAGTCTGGGTAAAATTGACTGCAGCAGTCAGTAAAACATATCAAAAAGGTAAGGTTTTCACCTCAAAAATACAATGACAGGCACCATACATGCTCAGCCTTGAACACAATTTATAAAAGTTCTCACAAAAATCTAAAGTAAATGTCAAAAATATTACTCTTGTTGTAAACTTTGTTATAAGAACCAATTCTTCTAGCTGAAAGGAAAGTTGTGTGACAGTCCAACAAAAATTAAGTTCCTAACATAACAGTTTTATGCAAAACAGTACTCATTTAGTCAAAATAAATTGTGGAAGTGTTTTTTTTTTTCTCTGAAGGGAATTTATCTGGTCAGCAATGGAGAACCACTAGCCAACTGTTGATCCTTGAAAGCCAATAAGAGGAGCACTCTTTGGCAGCAGGAAAGCTTTTCAGCTTGGCACCCAGACTGCTGATTTTCTCAAGCTTTGCTGGAGCTCAAACCCATCTGAGCACGTGGAAGGTTCCCTTAAGCTTTCAAAGCTGACCAGCTGTTGTATACTCTTCAGGATATAACCCATGTAGCTAAATATACTGCAGCAGCGATCAAATCATGAACATACCTGGGATACATTCTACAGAGAAAAGCTAGATCTATGCCCCCTCTACTCTCACTTGTATCCACCAGTGAATCAGAAGATGGGTGTGGGATTGAGTCCTCACTAACTGAGAATACCTACAATCCCTGCAGGGGAAGGGAAACAGTTAAGCTTACCATGACATGGGACAGACCTTGAGATGCCTGCCCTTATGACAATGACTTAACTTATGACAGAGCTACAGAGTGGATTCTAGTGCTGATTTCCATGGACAGCAGCTCTGACAGACGAGATCTGGTTGCAAAGTACACCAAAACCCCCCTTCCTCTGCTGCCTTTGAGTGTTAAACTTGAACAGCTGGCACTACAGCAATTTTCCACATCATGCTCCTCCTCCTCCTCTATACTATGAGAGCATTGTCTTTGCCAGTCTTGGTTTGTATACAACCACATGAACACGTGACACGATGTTTAGCCATGTGAATGCTGATCACGATCAGAAGGGTGATGAAAAATGGAACTGACAGACTTGAGAGTCTGTACATTTCTGCACCTGATAAATTAAATCTTTGCACACATTAGAATGGCAGTGGAGGCGCCTCCATATAGGACACATTTCAAGTGTTTTGTCAAATGGTAAATGGTGAAGATGAATCCAGATGAAGCCTTACCAAGAAGTGTGCACAATGTTACATCCATACATACTCAAAACCAAAAGACCAAGTCTTCCAAAATCTCTGTCATGTACTTCACAGTGCTAAACTTCAAAAGGTTTAAAAATCGCCTGCAAGGAGCACGGAGTGGCAAGAGGAGTACAAAATGGCAAGCCAATGTAATTGGTACTCTCAAAATGGCAAACCAATGTAACTGCTACATGTCTCATAAGGATGAAGCTCTTACCAAGTTTCCTTTTGGATATATATAAATCACAACTACCATATAGGTAGCCCTTCCTTCAAAACATCTGCAAAAAGGTACAATACTGGCTAAAATGAAAACCGTTTAAAATAAAATGGAAAATGTTAAAACACACGCACACACACACACAATCAACATAATGGGCAATAAGCAAGGGGAACACATCAATAACATTTTAAAGCAATGAAAATTTAAAAACAAAAAAAGTTCAGTAAAATAGCTCTTACCTTCAATTTCTTCTGCTCAGGTTGATGCAGCGAGAACACAGTGTGAGCCAAACAGTATCACCAAAATCAACCATGGGGTGAATGAGGAACAGAAAATTGGAAGGAATAAATTAAAATAGGCACTAAAAGGCACAAATGTATGACATGCACAACTAAAACTTGCAAAGCAGCACAACTCACTGTGAAAGCTTTTTGACAGAATGCAAAGAAACTTTTGTTATGCATTCACAACAATACAGCAGAACATCACAGCATTTAAAACTGCCAAGGCTGGAATTCTGAAACTATGTATGTTAAACAATTAAAGCAGATGAATTAGGGGTCCTTAACATGCAGGCCAAGCCAAGTTAGAAAAATTTTAGCCCCAAAATGTGTGTGATGAGAACCCAACTCGCAGAGTACAGCCAAAACTTATCATACATCTGGTGACAATTCCACACCACGGCTCTAGGTCCTGAGGAAAGCATTTTTCCTAAGTATCAAGAGCACTTTTCCTACAAAACGTGTACCTCTACCTTCCAAGTTGAAATTGGGATACATCTCTTATTAATACCAAAATTGGAATAATCTAGTTTTTTACCCTAAGCAAGTAACTTTCCTGCTGACAAACAACGGAATGCAGGTGCAAGATCATGTCCAAACCATGCACACCACTTCAGGTAAGCAGCAGTACAGATTTCTGTTGCTCCAATACAGACTCCCAGTTTCAGAGATGCAGAATAGACCACAAGTGTAAGCCCACTTCTATGAGGGCTGACCCCCTCCCCTTCCAGAATGAAGTCCAGCTTTATGCCTCTGCAATGTTTCTTTAATGGATCACTCACACACGTTACTGGGGTGGGAGTTATGAGAGTGCTGACAATAAGTGAAGGGTTTTACAAACAGCTTCTTCAGCGCTGCATTAGCTATGTGCACATGCTGAGAGTCAGACAGGACCTGTCTAAAGTCAGAGGGAGAGAAACAGATCACTGTGTAAAACAACTTGAGAACTATGGTTGTAAATCTCACCTGCTGTCTTCCAAAAAATTGTATACACAGGTTGTCAGGGCATGAAAGAAACAACAGCAAGCATTTCTTAAAATTAATCAACACTTGGGCAACATTACAGTGCTAGCAACTTCAGTAAACATTTTATCCCAAGCAAACTGACTTTTTGAAAGACAACTGGCAATAAGCTAAAGCTCTCTAGACTTGGTAATACAACGTTTATTAAGCAACACTGCAAACATACTTAAAGTGTTTTTGTTACAATTAATATAAATACGGTCATATACCAAATATAGATTCCTATTAGAATTTTAAGTACATTAAGCTTAGAATCCCAAAACTGCAAAAGTAGGGCCTTCTCAAAATGGATTCTCGCATGACGGCTACTGAACCATCCATGTGGAAACAGTCCACAAACTCTAAACACACTACATTCAAGGTTGCTCCTTGAAGAAGGGGGTAAACTCAATACCTCTTTTTCACAATTTTAGTACTTTTTTGTTTTGTTTCAGGCTCCCAGAGCTTACAGTTATCTAGCTCTCATCTCTGCAAAACATAATAATCATTTTCTCTCTTACATTTTCTTGGTAATAAAAACAGTGATGACAATACTGTAAAAATGATCTGTATAATATAAAATAAAGCAGATAAATTTTTCACAGGGTGGTCTGTGGCACAGAAGGATGGTTCTCATCTATGCAGTCAATACCTAGGGTGTGAAAGGACTGACTTAGGCCAGCCTGAGTACCTAGACTCCATATCCACTTTCTCCTAAATGCTTGAAGTAGACAGAAGGCTTGTGCTGACAGGAACTTTCAGTGAAGCTATAAGTGCTAAGGTATGCTCAACAAATTTGTTCTGGAAAAGATATGAGCAATCAGACCTCTGCACGTACGGCTACTGCACGGCTCAAAGGCATCAAGGAATTACAAAAACATGGTAGAGCCAGCAAACAGTGGCCCAAAATCCGTTTATTGAAGGAAGGAGGAAAAAAAACATACCGGTTTCGGTCCTTAGGCCTTCCTCGGTGTTTGTGAAACACTGAGGAAGACCTAAGGGCTGAAACCGGTATGTTTTTTTCCTCCTTCCTTCAATAAACAGATTTTGGTCCACTGTTTGCTGGCTCTACCTTGTTTTTGTAATTTCTGGAAAAGATACGAGTCAACAGAAATCATCTGCAGCATACACACAAGCTTCCTACAAATGGTAGATTAACAGATTAGTATGGTATAAAGTTCTAGCTCCTCAATCTAATGGTAATGAAGTCCTTGAAAACTCAACATAAACAATGGGTAATAAGGCTAGTTCCAACCCCCCCCCCGTATCATTGGTGGCTGGAACAAATTTACACCTACAAAACACCCAAACCTAGTAAGACTAAAAACTGTACAAACTAACAAAAAAAAAAAAATAGGAATCATTCATTATTAATATGGATTTGCCCACTTATTGCAGTGCAGCTTTACTTAACTAAAAAAAGACAAACAGGTGTTAAAATGTACTAGATAAGATTAGCTGCACTTCATTAAGACCCACGTATAAAACAGTGTTAGATAAGCATCATGCAATAGCAAAACTGTGACTAAAACGTACTGGCATTCAGTTCAAACTTAAAAGCATAATGCTCGCTGATCACGGAGAAAAGGAAAACTCAAGTGTAGCACAGACCACTCAAACCTAAAATGTTAAGGAAAATTTCTTTCACCAAGCTTAAATCTAAACAAATAAATTTAGTTACAGTGCTCTTAGGATCTCTGAAAGTGAGCTAAAGTGAGCTAAAATTCAGTATAACACAGTTGTAGGGCAAGTAAGCAAGGAGTAAAAGAACTGGTTATGCCCTCTGCATACGAGCTGCAAAAGGCAGTACAACTGAATTACAGTACAAAGCTTACAAAGACATTGCTTTGTATCTATGATAGGGTTTTAAACACACACACACACACACAGAGCAAGTAATTGTGCAACTATGTTCTAAACTGAAAAGATTACAAACGTCTGGTACAATACTCAGTAAGACAACATATAGTGAAATCAAAATGTTTAAATATATTTGCATGTGAAAAATTCATTTAACTATATTACTGATGGCTACTTCTCAGCAGGTAAACCTGCTGCTTTGCACAGCACTGAGGCTAGAGTCTACTAAATTCCATCAACTGTTTTTGTCAAAACAAATACAAATAAGTAATTTCACAAGCAAAAAGAACATCCTCTAACAAAGGTAGGTCACCTGGCTCTTTAATACAGTGGCCAATTTCCACTTGCAACAGTAATAAACTTGGGAAGACAGAAAAGTCTAAAACATGAAGTCTGCATGCTTGCCAATGACAGAATTATTATCACTACTATTACACAAGTAAACAAACAAAAAAAAAGAAAATACTTTAAAAGACTGTAGAAAAAACATACAACATGGACAATAAAATTTGGCACATAATAATGCATCCCTTAAGCAAACACACAGGAACAGAATACCCACAACTGAAAGGAATGAGAAATTCAGTAAATTAAGAAAGCAATTTGGTACCATCATATCAGACTACCTAAAGGGAAGTCCACCATGCCAGGAAGAAGCATCACCAGTGTAAGAGACAGCTGGTAAAAGCCTATTTGAAGTAATGCCTACAGCTCTGGAGATGTCATGTTTTAAAGACAAAGTAGAGGTCATTCAAGCATGGGGCAACAAGAATAAAATGGAGTGCAGTTTCAACAAGGAGCTGCATAAGGATATGCAAGAAGAACTTAAACATGCACAGTCTTGAGGAAGGCAAAAGCGTGTGTATGCTGGGGTAAGGAAACATAATAGAAAAGCTGAAGGTCTTGGATTATATCCAAAGAAACAGAATCCTGAGAACGAATTTAAAGAGAGAAGCATGACAACAGTCAGCTGATCTTCAAGAAGACCTGCTGTGGTAAGCAGAATACTTTGGTATATCCCCTTGTACACTCTGTCACAGCTCTTCTTTAAAGTATATTCCCACACTTAAAACCTGTTCACCAATATATTTTACACACACACACATGCACACAATTAAAAGGCACATATGGCACAGGTATTGCCACTTCTTCACTACTGCCCAGTTTAACAGGGAAACATGCCTAAAAACGTATTCTAATATGACAAATTTTCCATTATAAATATGAAAACTACTTAGAGAAAGATTCTGCTGCCAAATTAATGTAACCAGAGCATCCCCACTCAAGGAAGACAGGAGAAAAACTACTTTATGTAGAAGCTCTTGAATGTACATTGGCATACAGAGTATTTAAATCTTTGTTGCATTTTAATTCCAGGGATCCTTCCCCAGTAGCTGAACACATCCTCTGATGTAACAGTCAAGTGAACTGGGAATGGGAAGTTAGAGATCAGCACACTAGCTCTACTGGCAGCCTGTACATTTCACAGCTGCTGCTCATACAGGAAGAATACTCTCTACTAAGCAATGCAAACATAATTACACATACTGCTGCGGATGATGATTCTACCAATGCAGCACGGCAGACTGTTTTTGCCTCTTCTTCAGGATGGACAAACAGTTGTCAGCTCAAACACATCCTTTCATGCCCATCTCCTCCAATGACCCATCTTTTCCCTCAAACATAGATTCCTGGGTCATAGTGATGGCCTCATCCCCCTATGCCTCAGGGCAAGGCTACTGAATAGAACCTTACACCATAACACAAACATTAAAAAAAAAAAAAAAAAAGAACAGAAGTAATCTGAAAAAGACAATCCCTTTAAAGGGTGCATCACTCCTGGAATACAGGTTCAGACTATATGCTTACAAATGTAAGACGCAACCAACTAGCACAGTCATCTAAGCCCACCATAAATATGCTCCTCAAATATGCATTACAGAGGACTTCAGGTGGAGATGGGATACATTTAAAGTGCCTTGGATCAAACAGGGATAAGTCTACGACTGTGTGATGGAAATATGAAAAGATGACAGTGAATTTATGGCTGGTAGTTCACTGCATGATCTACAGGGAGTACTTGTTCGGACCTCACATACCACTACTAAAAGTAAGACAATGACATCTCCAAAATGGTTTATCAAAAGAAAATAATGTCATCAATCATCCCCACCATCATGCTGACTATAATACTGGAATGTAAAACAGATAAATCCATTCAAACTATCATTCAGATGGAGTTAGTGCTTTACTGGCACATAAGAATCAATAATCTTGTAAGCAGAAATATCTAAAGTGAGAACTATTCGTAACCGGGCTAAGCTCAAAAAGGTAGAATTCAAACTAGCTACAATGGAAGACTATACAGGTGAAAAAATGAGCAGTTTGTGGGCTTTAGGGGGGGGGGGGTATCGGGTACAACTGTGAGTTGCTCATGAAACACTGGCCTTCATTATGGACTAATATTAACTGTGAAGAGTTCTTCAGAGACAATCCACAAAGTGGTCTGTTCTTGCAGCATATGCAAATACTGCTAGAAGTACACACAGTGAGATTTGCCCGGTTTACTTACTAAAAAGACATCATAGGGCCTTATTCACAGAACAATCATATCTGCATATAATGCAGTTCTCATGTACTGTGCATCTTTCAATAATCTAGTGACTGTCCCTCAACATTAAGATCATTCTCCTATTCTTAAGAAAGTATTGTTTTATTAAGAAAGCATAGTTTTATTAAGAAAGCATCATTTTATAGAACAAACACATCCAGAGTCAGTCTAATCCCAAAGTTTCTAATATGGAATCTCAAATCTAAACTCACCAGTGCAGGAAAAGATAAGTTGTTTTTCAACTGCAACAACTTAAAGACTAAACCTAAATCCACACAAAGTCACCCAGAAACTTAACATCCATGTATTTTTGGAAATTGTACTTGGTATTCTAATTCCGTCTTTCAATTTAATGTCCCTGATGTTATTAATATAAATCCCATCTTTAGTCGTTTCCTCATCTGTTTTTGTTTTCCACATGCCAGTGATCACCTTTCTAGATAATGATAAAAATGGACCTATTACTGCTTTATACAACTTTAAACAAATTACCTTTTCAATACCAGCTCAACATGTTATTTTTTGAATTGCCACTCCATATTCAAAGGTTTCCTGATCAGCTGCTGCATCTTTAGTCTGAGTTTAACTTTAGGTATCTCCTTCTGCCATGTGTTGCATCTCCAACCAGGTTACTCAGTCTACCACACCTTCAGACCCCAAAACGGAGGACTACAAAGCCAAAGGAGGTGGAGTTTCAATATTAATCGAAGAGATGCACATTTCCAGGCTGGTCAAATCATATGACACAAAGGAGACACTCCAATGCAGTTAACTGTTGACAAAACAAGTATTCAAATCATAGCTAGCTACAGCAACCCACAACCATGACTAAGGACACCCACTCCACCTATCGGGACTTACTTGAATCCATCAAGATTCAGCCCCCTATCCTGACCCTAGGTGACTAACTTACCCAGCCACAATATGGAAGACCTATTCTAGAACAAAAATGAATGCACAGAGATGCCCCTACTCCATCAATGTCAATTAACTGGATCAGCTGGTAGACAACCCTACGACAGGTGAAAATTTCCTGGACCTGGTTCTAACCAAATAGATTAGCCACTGTAGCACCCCTACACTGTCATCCTCCTTGGTAAGATACAACCATAAAGTAATCACTTCTGAAGTCACCATCTCCCCTACCGCCTCCCATTAGGGTCAAATAACAAAATTTTGCAAAGACGACTACAATCTATTCAAAGCAGGTATAAGCAGCTTCAAAGACACAGTTCCCTTCAGTTAGAACTAGCAGTAATTTCCAAGCCTACAAAAAAACTATATATGAGCACCTACACAGCCGTAAGGACTCAGGAATTCCAGACAGAACATAATCATCTTCCTCAAGGTCAGTAAACCTGTCTGGTGGACTACAGTAATAAACAAACTATAAAAAAAAAGGAAACAAGTTTTGGCTAGGACCAAGAAGGAGCACATGACAAGGTGGAAGCAATCTCTCCCTTGTCTGAATAAGCAAATAAGGTCACTCA